>NW_016806973.1:1351900-1379889 GCF_001698545.2 Rhinopithecus bieti | reverse complement strand
CCGTTCCCGGCCCCTCATTTATCTTGTAAGTAATTTTTTATTAATAAACCTTTAGAAGTAATTCTTTGTCTCTTCAATTTGAAATTTATCAAGTTTACTTATTGCTACATGGATAAATTGCTAGATACACCACCTTATCTCATTATTCACCACATTTAGCTTTTCAGTTATGCACATGATAAGACACAGGAAAAATATTATTGAGTAGATCGACTTCAGGGCGTAAGGAGCACATTAAATCTTGCTTAAATAATTTTCTAAAAGTTTGATAATTGTAAGTAGTCAATAATATTGGATTTTGATTTGATGTAAGTGCAAGTCCAGTTATGAGTATCCAGAAAATGGCATAAACTTTGTTATAATAAAGAGCACTTAACCACATTTCTTTGTTTTTTTTTTTTTTTTTAATGTTTACTTTTTTCTGAAATACTATGAAGCTGGTGGATTCTTAAAATTTCTGGTCAGCATTATTTGCGATTTTTCTAAGAACATGGAATAATGTACACAGTAAATCAGAGCCTACTTAATCCAAAAAAATAGTTGTGCCTAATGGATGCCACAGCCTGGGCCAGGCTCTCTGTATATAAAATAAACATAGTTTCTGCTTGTCTCATAGATCTTACAGTTTGGTAAGGATTAAAAATGCTTTATAAGGAAATAAATTTATAATTGAAATGTGAAAAGATGCATAAAGAAATACACAGGATGCTGTAGATTTGCTCTACAGAGTCAAAAATCTAATTAAAGAAATATACGGGATGCTGTAGAAAACAATAACAGAGTCAACAGTCTAATTACATAGTAAGTCAAAGTTTCTTCGAAAAAGTGACATTTCAGCCCGTAGGAAGATAAGGAGCAAGGCATGTGAAGAAACGGCACCTGAGCAAAAAGGGTAACGTTTGATTAGGACTGGGGCAAGGAAGAACTTAGTGTAGTCAAGTACAGAAAAGATCAACAGAATGTCTGCAGCTCAGTTTTCAAGGTGCAGAAAGTCTGACGACAAGGCGGCAGAGCTCGCCAGGAAACACAATTTTCAGGCATTTGTAGAATGTACAAATTATCCATGTACATAAATGGTAGAATCTGACATATGGATCAAAATGCTGACATTTTATTTGTGGGTTGCAAGTCCTCTGAGTTGTAAGGCTGAAGAATAAACAGAAGTGAACAAAAGGGGAAAATTAAATGCAATAATTCATAGTGTTGGCCCCTGTTTCTCAGAGAACTCAGAGGAGCACAGTGTGTTTTCCTCAGAAACGGTAACTCAGAAGGGTTTTTTTTTTTTTTTTTTTTTTTCTTAGAGTCTCGCTCTGTCGCCTAGGCTGGAGTGCAGTGGTGGGATCCCAGCTCACTGCAAGCTCCGCCTCCCGGGTTTACGCCATTCTCCTGCCTCAGCCTCCCGAGTAGCTGGGACTACAGGCGCCGCCACCTCGCCCGGCTAGTTTGTTTGTTTGTTTGTTTGTTTGTTTGTTTTTAGTACAGACTGGGTTTCACCATGTTAGCCAGGATGGTCTGGATCTCCTGCCTCGGCCTCCCAAAGTGCTGGAATCAGGAGGGTTTTAAGAAAGAAACAAAACATGGCATAGTTTTGGGGAAAGAAAAAAGTGGGGTGGAGGGGTCATCTGTACGAATCCTTTCCATTTTCTGTTTTTCATTAGTCAAAGTATCACTGTGAAGAAAGGACATCCCTCTACTTTCAGGTTGTGTTGCTGTGCTCTGAAATTCTCATGGTTTACTGTTTCATCTAAGTTCAGAAGTGAAAGGATGGTGATAAAATGGCAGAAAAATGCATAATAGCAAAGAGAGAGAGAGAGAGATGTAATTGAAGGACTCAGAAGAGGCACACAGGTTTGTACCTAATATACTATGATGAAAACTTTGGAATTTATGCTCAATGCAATGGGAATATGTTGAATAACACTGAAAAATTGTTGTGATGTGATCAGATTCACATTTCTAAATGATACTCTGGATACTATGGGGGGATGCAGAGAAGCAGGGAAGCATCTAGTAGGCAGACTGATTAAAAGCTTTTAAAATTGTCCAATTGAACACTAATGATAGTTGAGACTAATCCGTTGGCAGTGGAGGTTAGAAAAAGTGGATGGTTCTAAGAAGTACTTTGAAGGCTGAGTTAGTGCTATTCACTGATGGATTGAATGTGAAAAACGCAGGGTGAAGAAAATTAAGATGGGTTTTATTTCTTGATGAAGTGGAGACTAAGCTAGAAAAAGAGATTTGAGAGTTGGATTTGAATAGAGATTCTTAGTATAACTTTCCCAAATTTACTTTCTTCTCATTTTTTTTCATAAAATATGATTGACTTGAAATGGCCTGAAATCTCAAATCTGATTTCTAATGACGAGGTATATTGCCAACCTTCTAAAAATGTTGACTCTTTTTTCCTTCTTCCCGCCTTTCTCTAGAAAATGAATTTTAGTTGTTGAAAGTAACACACATTGAATCTGCATGGTTTCAACGAATAAGACTTAAAATTTTAACAGGTATTGAATATGAAATGATAGTTGACCATGAGCTAAGCAGTCTACATATATTATCTCATTTAATCTTCACAATATTTGAGATATGCATTATTATTCATATTTTCTAGAAACTGACACACAAGAATATTAAGTAACTTTCCCAAGAGAGTTTTAATTATGTAGCGATGCCAGGGTATAAATTAAAGTATTCTGAGCCCAGAATTAAAATTCTTTCTTACTATGTTGTATTGTCTGGTGTGTCATTTCATAGTTCTAGCTACATTTTTCTATGTATTCTATCCAGTTGGTCTAGGTCTAACTCATCTAGACTGTGGTACAGAGCTTCTCATTATAATGGAATAATTTATGGAAAGGAGCACAGCTGTGTGAAGATAAAGGGCTCAGTAATGAATAAACCAGGTGCAGAGACAGACTGGAGAGGCAGAAGGTTAATATGAAATATTGGGATATTACCATAAAGAATTCCTGAGAAAAAATGCTTTGAGGGAAAACACGTCAATGAAAGTACTCTCAGACTAAGCAGCAGCAGGGTACACAGAACTGAGTTTGAATGCATGAACAGAGTGTTTTAGTGAAAATTGAGTGGTGGTCAGATTAGGTGGTAAAGTAGTATAAAGTGAAAGATACTACAGGCATGAAAGTGTACCTGAAAGCTGATGAATTTACTTTGAAATATCTCTGGAGAAAAAAAAAAAAAAAAAAAAAAAAAAAAAAACTTACTAAAAGCCAAGAAAAATCTTTCTAAAACCTATTTAGAAAGATAGGCAAAATATTTCAGGAGACTCTTCTGAATTGTTTTCTTTTATTCAAAATATTAATATCATTGAACGTGGAGTCTAGCATAATCAGGGAGAATTAAATGTCTTTAATTATTTAAGATACATAGGATTCTGATTGAGAAGAGGGTTGCTATGTATTTATATTTAATTTTGGCTCTAATTATATTGCCTTTAATGTTTTTTAAAAGGTGACCTGTAATCTAAATTACCAGTTTCAATCAAGAGTTGTCAAAACTCTCTGATAATACTGGCATAAGATACCTTTATTATATTCATTTTAAAGCATCCACCTGTGAGGAAGTCGATTTTGCTCCCTTAAGTAAGTATACCGTGATCAATTAAGAATGAGCTTATTAAAAAGGAACAAACTCATAAAACGAAATGGGAGGTTTTACAACATAATGAAGATTAAAATGCTAAAATTAATTAAGTGGTTATACATGAATTAAAAGGTTATAAAAGCAGTAGCAAATGGCCTTCTAAGGTCTCAGGTTTGTGTAAGTGAAAAGCTTGGACTTTGGAGTATAACAGAATTATGAGATTTTGGTCCCATCACTCAACAGATGTAGAATCTTAAATGAGTGCCTTAGTCACTCTGTTATTCAATTTTACCGTTTCATTTATTATTAATAGTACTACTACTGATAATAATAACAACAGTAATTACACCTTCCTCATGAACTTTTTTGAGATTTAGATGAGAAAGTATATGATCAAATAAAGTATTCATTAAGTAAATATTCTTTTCCCTTTATCTGGCATCCAGACTGAATTTCTCAGTGCTAATTCGTTTTGATATTTTGAAGAGGTTTTTGTTGTGATGAACTCAACAGGCAGACTGGAATAGTTAAAGAAAATGTCAATCTCCTATGAAAAAATGTTATACATGTAATATTTTAAGTTATTTGATTTAAAAAGCAACACAGAGAATATTTGTCATATTTATAGTTTAGATATGGAGTGAGTTTGAGGATAAAGCACTTTATGAAGTCTAGGTAATTTTACACTGATTATCATAACTTAGTGAGAAGAACTTTTGATTTATTATACCTGTCTCCCTAAGTAAGATAAAATGTTTGAACAAAAAGTAATTTTCATCTTCAAGCCTAGAACTGGGTTTAGGGGAAAACAGCCAGTTAGAGATAAGCCTCTTGTGATGTAAGGAGCTGCAGGGAAAAGGATCAGTTAACAGAACTCTTCATATTTTGCTAGAGGAGTGCTGGTGAATTTATAGAAGTGGGACAAGAGCAAGTTCTGTAAAAGGTCTTCACTCTTGCCATAGACGGTATTGAATAACAAATCTATTTATTTAAATTGAGATTACCCCCTATTACTTTGGATCTTCTTGGGGGAAAAATAAAAACAATTTATGTCTATGACATAATAAAGCGTAACTATTACAGCAGCCACAGAAGTCAAATCCATCCTGAAAGAAAGGATAGATGGCTAGTCTATAAAATATATTTTTATGAAATAATGGGTGAAGGAGAAACAGGTACAGATAATTAATGCCATTGACTTATCTGATCACCTTAAGATAAATAAAATTCCAATTTATGTTTACATGTCTGCCATGAAGACTTAACTGATACATCTTATTGGATAGAGAATATTTTTATATGATGTAAGCTAGTCTGCAAAGATAGTCTGGGAGAGACAGTTTTCAAATAAAGCAATCAAATTTATGTCTGCTAGTTTTGGCTATGTCACCGACCAAATCTCATCTTGAATTGTAATTCCCGCAATCCCCACATGTCATGGAAGGGACTCAGTAGAAGATCATTGAATCATGGGGGTGGTTACCCTCATGCTGTTCTTGTGATAGTGAGTGAATTCTCACCAGAGAAGATGGTTTGATAAGGGACTTTTCCCCTTGTTGCTCAGCACGTCTTCTTGCTGCTGCCGTGTGAAGAAGGATGTGTTTGCTTCCCCTTCTGCCATGATTGTAAGTTTCCTGAGGCCTCTCAGCTCTGCTGAACTGAGTCCATTAAACCCCTTCCCTTTATAAATTACCCAGTTTCAGGTATGTCTTTATTAGGGGCATGAGAATGGACTAATACAGGGTCTTTAATATTTAACAAACATATGATAGATAATAGATATGAATGTTTACTATGTGCTGACTAATATGCTAGGTGCTCAAGGGACAGTAACAAAAAAGTCAAATCATGGTTCTGGTCCATATACCCATATTGTAGAAGAACTTAATGCTACCGGAATTTACCAAAAGGCAAGGTACCAGAATAGGTACCCTAAGCTGTTATGTGACTTCCATGAACAAGTAGCTTGTGGAAATGTGGAGTAAGTTTCTCAGTGTTATCTCCACTATTTTTCCAGGAATTGATAAATATATCCTGAGGAGAGGACAAACCATAGTCACACATTGTTTAAGGATGAAGATAGGTTGTGAGAAATGCGTACTTAGGCCATTTCTTCATTGTGTGAAAATCAGAGTGTACTTACATGAACCTAGACGATACAGCCTACTACTACACACCTAGGTTATATGGTACAACGTATTGCTCCCAGGCTACAGACTTGTGTGGCAGGTTAGTGTACTGAATACTGTAGCCATCTGGAATGCAAGGATAAGTATGTATGTATTCAGACATAGAAAAGGTACAGCAAAAATATGGTATTATAATCTTATGGAACCACCATCATATGTGTAGTTCACCATCCAGTGAAATGTCATTATAAGGCATATGTCTATAATTAAGTAGTTCATATACTGAATTAACTAAATCTCTGAACTACTAGATGCAGATGCAGAACTTGTTGAGAGGGAAACTCTTAACATTAACAAACAGATATTACACATTTTCCCCTTCTGATATGATTTGGATCTGTGCCCCATCCAAATCTCATGTCAAATTGTAATCCTTAGTGTTGAAGGAGGGACCTGGTGGGAGGTGATTAGATCATGTGGACAGACTTCCCCCTTGTTGTTCTCCTGATACTGAGTGAGCCCTCACAAGATCCGGTTGCTTGAAAGTGTATAGTACCTCCCCCTTCTCTCTCTTCCTCTGACTGCAGCCACTGAAGACATGCTTGCTTTCCCCTTCACCTTCAGCTAAATCCCAGTAGAACGTCAGCTGAATGGGGACGTGGGAGATTCAGTGTACGTTGGGCAGCCACCTTGAGCACAAAAAAGGGCAGATGGGTGCACAGAATGGACGCAGAGGGCACCAGCATTTAGAGCAAGACATAGCTACACAGTAGACACTGAATAATATGTGTTGCATGAATAAATTAATGAACCAATATATAATATAAAATTAGCCATGTGGTTGAAAAACTCAGGAATAAGGAAGAAGAATGAGGTACTTATTATAGAATCATTGATGTATATGAGTGTGTGCTGTCCCAGAAGACAGGGGAAGACAGTGGTCACAGACAAAGTTATTGGTCAATTTCAAGACAATGCGAAGTTGAGAAATATTACATTTTTCCCTGTGTCTGAGAATCACATGAGATCCATTTGCAGAAATCAGAAAAGTTGTATCATCAGTCAAACCACTCAGCTGCTCTCCATTCAAGGCAGTGAAATACTTCATGGTTTAATAGCACAGATTTAACAGCCAGTAACCTTTGCTCTACTCTTCGTTAGTAGGATGACCCTCAAAAATGGGCAGAGCAGAAATACTATTTACTTTGCAAATTAGTGAATTTAACAAGGGTTTATACTTTTACACCAAAAAGGTGGAGAGATGGTGCAAAGTGGGTTCACTGCACCAGTTACAAGTCCCAAGGGAGGACGCTAAACACCTTTGCCCTCTGTATCATGAGCTGTGGCAATTTCTGTCACTTGCACAAGTCCAGTGAGGCGGAACACTGACACACAACAAGTTCCACAAAGCACATTTATTACTTACAGATAGTAACAAGGGACAATAGAAGTCTCAGATTCATGGGCAAGCCAGTCCCCCAAGGCTCAGGGCAGCTGTCCAGGGCACATGCAGTCTTGCACTGCAGCACCCATTTGCACTGCAGTGAGGGACCTCAAAAAGCAGCCCTTCCTGTGTTTTGTACTCTGGAGAAACGCAAGTCACTGGTAGGACATCCCATTCTAGGAGGGACGGGAATAAAGTCCAGGCTATTCTGGCCAGTTACTTGTTATATCAGAAAGTTGCATTCAAGGTGCAGAGACAAGCCAGTGCCTCCTTATTCACCCAGCTGTCAAGGTTAGATTTGAACCATGCCTGATATATTGATGTAACAGGAAAGTCTTGTTGTTCTGATACTGTGGAGGACTTAAAGCCTCTCTGAAACATGGTTATTGAGATAGGCTGAATAAATCTTCCAAAGACACAAAGACATTCACACTCTGATCTCCAGAACCTGTGAATATGTTATGTAGCAAAAGGGACATTGAAGATGTAATTAAGAAGACCAATCTTAAAATGAGGGGATTATCCTAGTTTAAGTGAGTAAATCCTATGTACTCTCTTAAGCCCTTAAAAACACAAACTTTCTCCAGCTAGAGTTAGAGACCTGAAGCAGAAGTCATAGAAATTCCAGTCACGAGACAAACTTTATACACCACCCACAGGCAAAAACTGGAGTTAATGGAAAGCATGAGGCTGAACACTGGTAGCCTATGGGAGCTGCCTTTAAATCGTATTAGTGATTTAAACAATGGAGGTGTCATTATTTATATTTTCTCTGGGTATCTGGGTCACCTGTTTACGATCCTGAAATTCCTTCCCAAATGTAAAACCTAAAGAGAGAAATTATTGCGGTGATACGCAAATCAGTATTTTCACTTGCATTCTTGTCATTATACATAGTATCTGTGTTATATTCCTGACATATCATGAATAGAGAAATTACTAAAGTTGTTCTGATAGGGCATTGTGTGACTTGTCTGAAACATTTCCTGGGATTACTGTCCACTCTATAGTTATCACAAAAGAGCTACAACTCCTTCAGTTACATGAGCAAATGAATGTGTGGAGTGAAGGTATATAGAAAAACACTTTATTGAATACTGGTCTAAATACTTTAAAATGTTTCATTCTTAACCTTGAAAATAACCATAAGAGGTGTGCACCATTATCAACACTTAACAATTGAATTACCTGTGGCTAGTATCAGTCACATAGCATGTCCAGGTTAATATCTCTGTTGCATCTAGCTTGCAATGCTTACTTTCTTTATGTTTCGTATGTGTGTGTGTGTGTGTGTGTGTGTGTGTGTGTGTGTGTATGCCGTCACACAATGTCTATAATCTCATATCTAAGATTTCTCCTAATGGAAGCCTCAGCTGTTGGTAATTATTTTTAACAACAAGAAGAGATTAAGAGTTAAATCCTTGGGTTGGTTGAAGCTTTTTCCCTAGGTATAATACTGCAAACCTAAATAATGCCATTTCAATTTAAGAAAACATAACATCACCAAAAATTTGTAAAATGCAAAAGAAGAAAGAATTCAGTAGGGTGATTTTCTTAATATAGCGTGCAAGTAAGTGATTTAGTAATTAACTGTTCTTGCAGATTCTAGCTCATGCAGATATAACTTATCGAGTCACTACTTCATTAGCTGGCATAGATTAGATGTCTTCTAAGGACACCTACATTTTGTGCTTCACTGGTGTTATAGGACTCATCACTATGGGATGGATAGGAAAACTCTTTCATTTTGTGTTCCAATGATAGAAGAAAATTACATACTAAATGTTGAACAGAAGAACTCTCTTTGAGTTCAACGTCAAAACTATACCAGTGGTTACTGAAGTGTGAGGTTGAAGCTGTTATTCACTGAATCCATCTTCATGCCAGGAAAAGGAAAAAAGCCAAGATAACAAGCCTGCATGGATTTTCCAGTAATATAAATCAATTAAAATTCAGGAAGAGAGAAAACAAAAGTCCAGAGCAATTTATTAATTTGTTTACAGTGTTTGAATATGTAATATGAAACAGTAGTTTGGGGAATAGCTGCGGGTTGGGGGATGTATTGATTTTGATGATATTGCTCACAGAAATAGACAAGTGCTTTTGATGTATAAACTGCTACAGTGTAACTTGTTTAGTCTATTGATTCATGTGCTTTGATGGAGTTGCATATGCCTGTTCTGGGACTCGCAGAAAAATGAGATGCCATTTCAGTGTGTGGAATAAAGAGTATATTTAAATGTGAAAAACCAATGGATTCTTCTGTTATTTTACTGGAGCTTTTGTTCAGTTGGTCAAAGTTTTGTGCAGTGGCAACCACAATATCCGCTTTTAAAGGGAATAAAACCATGCATCTAAAATAATAAAATTTGAATCTGCTAAATTAAAATGAAAGATACAATATTTATTGACTTCATAAAATATAGGAACTTTTGCAGGAAATGATAAAATTCTGAGACAAAGCAATAGCTTAATTATCATAGAGACAGAATAACTGAGATATTGAGAGTAAATCCAATATGACAAGGCTCCATTTTTGACAATATAAAAGTAAACATAAGACACCACTTCACAATGGGTTGAAAAGATTTTCATTCTGGGTTGCAAATATTAGAAATTACTTATTTTTGATTTCACATCTTAGGAGAGATGAGACGTTATCTAAAATAGGCATGGATATTTTAAAAAATTTTACATAATTTTGGTATACATGTATTTGAAAATACACTTTTTTTATTTTTTATTTTATTTTTTTTTATTATACTTTAAGTTCTAGGGTACATGTGCATAACGTGCAGGTTTGTTACATATGTATACTTATGCCATGTTGGTGTGCTGCACCCATCAACTCGTCAGCACCCATCAATTCATCATTTATATCATGGAAAATACACTTTTTTAAGTAAGTATTTTCTACTTGGTGCTTCATAACTGAATCACCAAAATGGAATTCCCTTATATATTATTAAGTAATTTTCCAGAAAAGTAAACTAAAGATTAGAAAATTTAATAATTATTCAGGTAAAAAATGTTCCTGAAAAATTTAAATGTTCTGAGCTTTGATTGAAGTCATTGTTAACTTACACCACTCTTCTTTCTTTTCACTGCCACATAGTGAAAACTACAAAATGTGATTCATTCTTAATTTTACTACACAGAATGTATCTAGAGAAAATCTGATACATACTGTTTAACATACATATTCAATTACTAATTATGATGGTCAAAGAAGACAGTTGTCCATCTTTAAACATATACTTTTATTAGAGATAAAGCACTTCCTCCACTTAATGTTTTACTTATATTTGAAGATCTTAATAATTAGACTTTGACTCACAAGGAGAATTACTAAAATGAGCATATCAATGTTGGGAGACAAATCCTCTGCAGAGTCTGGTGCTCTTGCATGATCTGGGCCTTCTGAGCAAAGGACATGATTAAACACCAGATATGCTTAAAACTAGAATTGGTGTATCCTATTGGAGAAATCTAGAAACAGACTTCCCAGAGGTTTGCCATGGTGTTAAAGATCAAGTCTTATGTTTCCACTCTCTGGAGACACTTGCCTTCATAGCATAGTAATAAACACAGGACCCCAATGTCTTCTACCCCAGAGGCGATTTACCCATATTTAAGGGTATTGAGTCATCTGCCTGGTTGAAGGGAAGGATGAAAAGATCTGCCAGCAGCCCCATAAAGCCCAGCCTCTCCTAGGAAGGGTCCAAATTTGATCCCCTAATTTTAGGATCTGCACCTGTGGTATGCTCCAATGCAGGCACAGGTGACATCCAACCATCATCACAGCAAGGCGCTGCTCAGGGTGCAGTTTGTGCTGTAAGGAATAAAACATCTATTTCATTTTCTGAACAACTTTTTGACCTTCTATAATTACACACACACACCATATCTATATGTATATCATCTATATGTATTTGTGTATGGAATATATATGTGTGTGTATATATATGTACATATGTGTGTGTATATGTGTGTGTATATATACACATACATATATCATACATACACACATACATGAAGTACTGTTGGAATACTCGTGTCAGCAAGTAGAGTAAGATCTTCAGTTTCTGGTTTCACTCAAACCTTAAATTTACATTTATAAAGTTAATAAAAACAATATTGATTTAAAAGCATAGATTTTCAGTTTATAACAACATTCAATGTGTGGTACATTGCATAATGACCTTCTCCCCAAATGTCTGAACTCTGATTTCAAAACCTTGTCAATATGTTACATTACCAAGCAAAGGAGACTTTAATATGTGATTAAAGTAGATGTTATGAGACGGGGGAAATTTCCTAGTTTATCATATGAACTCTCAAAAGCAGAGTATCTTTCCCGGCTAACGTTAGAGAGAAGGAAAAGAGAAGAAAATGCAGTAGAAACCCAAACTGTGAGACAGACTTCACTCTCTGTTGTTCGCTTTGAAGATGGAGAAAAGGGTCCATAAGCCAAGGAATGAAGGAAGCCTCTAAAAGTTGGGATCTGCCCATAGCTGAAAGCCAGCTAGGAAATGGGGACCTCTGTCCCACAGCAGTAAGGAAATTAATTCTGCCAACACCTGAATGAGCAATGAAACAGAGCCCCATGTTTCTAAGGCCTTCAAAAACGAATGCAGCTCTATCAACAACTTGATTTTAGGTCAGTGAGAACCATACCAGACTTCTGACCTATAGAACTGTGGGATAATAAACTGTATTATCTTAAGTCATGAAGTTGTGGCTATTTTTTTATTTTTTTTATTTTTTTGAGATGGAGTCTCACTCTGTTGGCCAGGCTGGAGTGCAGTGGTGTAATCTCTACTCACTGCAAGCTCTGCCTCCTGGGTTCATGCCATTCTCCTTCCTCAGCCTCCCGAGTAGCTGGGCCTACAGGTGCATGCCACAGTTGTGGTCATTTTTAATGGCATCAATCAAAACTAAGTACACCAAGTTTATTTTTGACACTCCATCAAGTTGACTTTGTTCAAGACAACCATTTCCCCCTTCTTCCAAGGACAGCCTTCTCATTTCATTTGTGAAATCACATCTCTCTCATTCCAATCTGTGTGGTTTGGGAAGACTGACAACATTTTTAGCTCTGATTGTCAAATCAAGGTATATATTTTTCTTCTAGAAAATGTTTTAAGTTCAGGGATGAGCACTTTCCTTCATGAAAACCAAGGAAACACCAAAGTGTCCAAACACTTTGGTTGAAGTTACTTCTATGCTACATTTCTCTCCGTTTCACAGATGTTGGTAGGGTAGTATTAGAAATCCTGAGACTGTAGCCATCTGGTAGCCATGAGTGAAGAGGCTGAAGCAGTGGAAACCACGAAGAGCTTGAGAAGATATAGATCCTTCTGAGGTGATTTTATCTTCTTGCCTCAAGTCTACACATTATTTTTGTTGTTTTTGCTTATTGGAATTTGAGTTTCTTTTCTTTCTCTTGCAGTGAAAACAGTCTAACACATATACCATATGTTACTCTACCCAAATTTTTCATTTAAAATTCTAAATTTGGAGATGAAAGTTAAGGAAAAAAAAATAAAATTCCTGCAAAACTCTAACATGGTATGTTAAAGGGATTGACTGAGTGGAAGACTGGCCTGTGGTTCTTATTAAAAATGAGTAAATGAACAATCACTATATACTTGGTGAAGAAGAATCTTTGGGTGTAGACACCAAAATCTGTGTTTTATAAAATTCCATAATGATTTATGAAACTCACTAAAATTTGAGAACTACTAACTAATGATAAGTAATTAAAATAAAATCTACTTGCAGATTGAAATTACCAACATATAAGTTTTTTTCTTACTCTTCATGTATAGCGATATGTTAGAATGAATTCATTCATTTAGAGGATTACACAAATCTAATCTTCAAGATTATATATCTGATATTGGTTAACTACTAATAGCGTGGTAGACATCTTTTCCTTTTCCTTTTTAATCTTTAGTTACACTAGTCATGCTCCTTTCATAAACTTGGCATGTTAATGTAGTAAACTTACGTGTGTTACCCAAGCAGAACCAATGGGGCATAAGCAGTTAGTGTTATAGCCAATGGAAAAAGAAACTAACTGTTCTTATTCCCTTTTATTCTATAGTGTAAGAATGAAGAACTGTGGCTTCCACAACTCTTGGACCACTTCAGGAGTACTAGGAGTTATCAATGTTGGTTGCAGGTGGGAAAGGCACTTATCACAACCCAGGGATAGACTCTGCAGAGCAAAAATGTAAAACAAGAAAGACCATGACCTCAATGACATCATTAGAGTCATTTGATTTAGTCTCAACTGGATCCAGAACTATCCTTAGTTTTTTCATTATATAAATAAATAAAACCAGTTTTTGTCAAGGCTAGTATGAATTGGGTTTTATATTACTTATCACGTCTTGACCAAATCTCAAGTTTTCAGGAACACTGTGTGGTCTTTTATAAGATTTATCACTAAATAATTTGTGCATATTTCCTCATAACCATGAGGCTCATAGGTTGAAATAAGATTAATGAATGGAGATTTTTCTTTATATATGTATATGATTCATAGATTGCCGGGATGATTTAATGTAGTAGTTCTTTTGGTGAGACCTTCAGATCAGCATCTTCTTGTACCCTTGGTAACTTGTTAGAAACAATTTTGAAAACCACTGATTTAAAGAAACAAAAGAATCACTATCATCTAACTAGTTGGTCAGTAGTTTATATGTGGCATGTCATAATAGAAAATTAATATCACATAGCACTCAATACTGGTGATCCTTTAGGGAAAATACACATTTATTTTTTATAGTAACTGTATTAGTCCGTTTTCATGCTACCGATGAAGACAAACCCGAGACTGAGCAATTCACAAATGAAAAAGATTTAATGGAGTCACAATTCCATGTGGCTGAGGAGGCCTCACAATCATGGTGATAGGTGAAAGGCATGTCTCACATGGTGGCAGACAAGAGAAGAAAACTTGTGCAAGGAAATTCCCCTTTGTAAAATCATTAGATTTCATGAGACATATTCACTATCATGAGAACAGCATGGGAAAGACCCACCTCTGTGATTCAATTACCTGCCACCAGGTCCCTCCCATAACACATGGGCATTGTGGGAGCTGCAATTCAAGATGAGATTTGGGTAGGACACAGCTAAACCATAGTCACCCCTGGCCCCTCCTAAATCTCATGTCCTCATATTTAAGAACCAATCATGCTGTCACCAAAAGTCTTAACTCATTTCAGCATTAACTTAAAAGTTCACAGTCCAAAGTCCCATCTGAGACACAGCAAGTCCCTTTTGCCTATGAGCCTGTAAAATCAAAAACATTTAGCTACTACCTAGATACAATGGGGGTACAGGCATTGGTTAAATGCAGCCTTTCCAAATGGAATAAAGTGGTCCAAACAAAAGGGCTACAAGCCCCATGCAAGTCTGAAATACAGAAGGTCAGTCAAATCTTAAAGTTCCATAATGACCTCTTTTGACTTTATATCTCACATCTAAGTCACACTGATGCAGAAGTGGGTTCTCATGGTTTGTGACAGCTCTGCCTCTGTGGATTTGCAGGGTATAGTCTCCCTCCTGGCTACTTTCACAGGCTGGCATTGAGTGTCTGCGGCTTTTCCAGGCTCAAGGTGCAAATTGTCAGTCCATCTACCATTCTAGGGTTTGGACAACAGTGGCCCTCTTCTCACAGTTCCACTAGACAGTGACCCAATGGGGACTCTGTGTGAGGGTGCCCACCCCACATTTTCCTTCCGCACTGCCCTAGCACAGGTTCTCTATGAGTGCCCTGCCCCTGCAGCAAACTTCTGCTGGACATCTAGTTGTTTACATATATCATCTGAAATCTAGGTGGAGGTTCCTAAACCTCAATTCTTCTGAGCACCCACAGGCTCAACACCACATGGAAGTTGCTAAGACTTGGGGCTTGCACCCTCTGAAGCAATGGCCAGAGCAGTACCTTGGCCCCCTTTAGTCATGGCTGGAACAGCTAGGATACAGGGCACCAAGTCCCAAGACTGCACACAACAGAGGAACCCTGGGCCCAGCCCATGAAACCATGTTTTCCTCCTAGGCCTCTGGGTCTGTGATGGGAGGGGCTGCTGCAAAGATCTCTGACATGCCCTGGAGACATTTTCTCCATTGTCTTGGTGATTAACACTTGGCTCCTTGGTACTTATGCAGATTTCTGCAGCTGACTTGAATTTCTCCTCAGAAAATGAGTTTTTCTTTTTTTATCACATTGTCAAGCTGCAAAATTTCTGAATTTTTATGCTCTGTTTCTCTTTCAAAACTGAATGCCCTTAACACCACCCAAGTCACATCTTCAATACTTTGCTGCATAGATATTTCTTCTACCAGCTACCCTAAATTATGTCTCTCAAGTTCAAAGTTCCACAAATATCTAGGGCAGGGGCAAAATGCTGCCAGTATCTTGCCAAAACATAGCAAGAATCACCTTTACTCCAGTTCCCAACAAGTTCTTATCTCTATCTGAGACCACCTCATCCTAGATTTCATTGTCCATATCATTATCAAAATTTTGGTCAAAGCCATTCAACAAGTCTCTAGGGAGTTCCAAACTTTCCCACATTTTTCTGTCTTCTTCTGAGCCCTCCAAACGGTTCCACCCTCTGCCTGTTACCCAGTTCCAAAGTCGCTTCTACATTTTTGGGTATCTTCAGCAGTGCCCCACTGTACTGATAACAGTTTACCATATTAGTCCTTTTTTATACTGCTGATAAAGACATATTGCAAACTGGGCAATTTACAAAAG
The DNA here is from genome assembly GCF_001698545.2 of Rhinopithecus bieti. NCBI lineage: Eukaryota > Metazoa > Chordata > Mammalia > Primates > Cercopithecidae > Rhinopithecus > Rhinopithecus bieti. The sequence continues at coordinate 1,363,937 of NW_016806973.1, read as the reverse complement.
AAAGAGGCTTAATGGACTCACAATTCTACATGACTGAGGAGGTCTTACAATCATGGCAGCAGGTGAAAGGCACATCTCCTATCAGGGCAGACAAGAGAAGAGAGCTTGTGTGGGGAAACTCTCCTTTATAAAACCATTAGATCTCATGAGACTTATTCACTCTCATGAGAACAGCACAAGAAAGACCCATCCCATAATTCAATTACCTCCCACCAGGTCCCTCCTACTGTGGGTGGGAATTTTGAAAGCTACAATTCAAGATGAGATTTGGGTGGGGACACAGGCAAACCATATCAGTAACATAATTTGAAAAGGAAGAAATAGACATCGTTTTTTCGAGATAGGTTATTGATAAAATGGAGAAATATTTCTCTTGATACATATATTATTTTCTCAATCATAGTTGAGTGAATTGTGGTAGCTTATTTTTAGCTCTGCACATAAATTTTCCCATCTTCTTTATTCTAGTTAAAGAAAACTGATACTACACACTGAGATAGACTTGTCTCAGGTCTAGCTATGTCCCATACATCTTTTATTGGCAATATTAGCTGGTCTAAGGGATAAGCAAATTACAAAGTATCCACAGTTTTTTTTTTTTTTTTTTCTTTTCCTTTTTTAGAACTACTGTGTAAACATTGCAAGGCTGAATTATTGTTTTTTCCATTGATCTAAAACTATACTTTGAACCATTTAGGGAAAGAACTTGGCAGAATAAAGCCAAGTAAGGGCAAGCAAAAGTGAAATGCAGATATGCAAAACAAAAACAAACAAAAACTAGAAACAAAAGCACTAGTAGAAATCTGAGCTATTTCTTTGATCTTGTGAACTATTTTTGTACTTAGTATTTAAGAACAATTTTTTTGCTAATAATTTGACTTTGGTGTCTGTTGTTTGCCAATAAAATGATCTTTAATTATATGCATAAACAAAGACTACAAAATATGCATACATTTAATGAGGTAGAACTTAGTCTATTAGTGTTCACCATTTTGCCCCGTGAATTTTATTAATCTATTTTTTTCATAATTGGTAACTTTATCCAAGTTTGCTGATTCTTGACCTGCTTATCAATATCAAAATGATTTGGATGTTCTCAAAGACCCCACTTATTTTCTTAATAACCATTATAAAAATAATATTTAAATAATCTGATCTTTAAAAGTAACTGTATGAAAACAAAGATATACTGGTTATTCTTTCATTTACATTTATTTTAATTCTAAGATATTATTTCTAATAAGTAGAATATTATGTTAAAATATGAGCAGTATATTTAAGTTACCAATTTTTGTTAGTTTTCTTTATGTATAATAAAGTTACCAATTTTAAAAAATTTCCTTCATGTATGATAAAGCATTCTTAAATCTGATTTTGAATCATTTGAAAAAGTTTTCACTTTCTTGATGACATTATTTGCTGCCCACACAAAAAATATTAATTTGGATGTAGTCCAACTTATTTATAATTTTCTTTTTTGCTTGTGCTTTGATATTATATCTAAGAATACCTTAGCTAACTCAAGTTAATAAAGATTTACTTCCTTATTTTTTTCAAGGAGTTTTGTAGGTTCAACTCTCACATTGAGTCCATAATCTATTTTGTTAGTTTTGAGTGTGATGAGAGGTCAGTCTCCTTCTTTGTTCTTTTTCATGTTGATAGCCTATTATCCCAGCACAATTTATTATAAAGACATCTTTTACTTTATTAAATTGTCTTGTCACTCTTGACTATCAATGAACCATAAATTCTTAATATGATTTCATTGATCTGCAGTTCTATCCTTATGCCAGTACCACTGTTTCATGATTACTGTGTCTGGTGGAAATTAAAAAGCTCTGCAATTTGTTCATTGGTTTCAAGGTTGTTTTGGCTACTCAGTTTTTCTTGTATCTTTATATAAGTGATGTTTGTAATACAATACAGCTGAAATTTTGATAACTATTCTGTTTAACTTATAGACCAAAGTAAGAGCATTGTTACTTGAATAATATCATCTTCTTATTCATGAATATAGGATTTATTTATTTAGACATTTAAAATATCTCAAATAGTATATTGTACTTTTAATTTAGAAGTGACTTATTTTGTTAAATTTGTATTATTTATTCTTTTGATTGTATTATAAATGGAATTATTTACTTAATTTCATTTGGAAATGTTTATCACTACTGTATAGAAATAATATAGATTATTATTTAGTGATTTTGTATTACACTAATTTACTGAATTTGTTTATTAATTATTTAAGATTTTCTATATGAAAGTCATTGACAAGTGGAAATAATTTTATTTATTTATTTCCAATTTCAGCTTTTTATTTTTTTTTTCTTATCTAATTGCACTGGCTAGAATTTCTAGTTCAATATTAAATCAAAGTACTGAAAACAGATATCTTTGTCTTGCTCCTGAACTCAGGGGAAGCATTCCACCTTTCGATGTTAAGTACAATGTTTGTTGTGTGTTTTTGTTGATGCCTTTTGTTAAGTTGTGAATGTTTCTTATATTTACAATTTGTCAGTATTTTGAAAGGATCTTGTCAACTGTTTTTACTCTAATATTGATACAATATTTAAATATGTATTTTTAACTAACCTAAGTCAACATTGAAATACTGTTATTACATTTTGTGTATAGATACTTCATACCTGAGTATTTTCAATTCTTCTCCTCACCCTTTGTGAAATTACTGTTATTAATTTTACTTATCTTCATGCTATATTTACTCACATGTTGTTATTTTATTTTATCTTTAGATTAAATATGATTATGAATAAAACAAGATTACATTTTACCTTCATTTTTTTCTTCCCTGATACTTCTCTCTTCTTTGTATAGATCCAAGTCTCATATATATATTTTTCTTATACCTGAATAACTTTTCATATTTTTTTCAAGAAAAGTTTGCTATCAATGAATTTTCTCAGTTTTTGTTTAACAGAGAAAGACTTTATTTCTCTTTCACTGTTGGTAGATAATTTTGCTAGATATAGAATTCTAGGTTGGGGTATTTTTCTTGTATAAATCTTTTAAATATTCCACTCTACTCATTTGCTTGCATGGTTTCTGATGAGTTGTCCACAGTTCTTATTTCTGTTCCACTATAGGTTTTCTCTGTCTTCTTTAAAATATTTTCCTTGGTATTTGGTTTTCTGAATTTTGAATATTATATACTTTTGTGCTTTGTTTTATTCATTTTTGTTTCTTTTTCTGTTTTGCTTTCTGTTTATCCTGATTAATGATTTCTGAACTTTCCAGATTTGTGATTTACTGTCTGTCATTAATTTTGAAATGTGCTGGCCATTATTGCTTCACATATTTCTTCTGTTCCATACTCTTTTTCTTCTTCTCTAAATTATATGTATGTTGCTAATTTTGAAATTGTGCCACAGTGCTTGCATGTTCTGTTAGTTTTTTTTCTTTCATTTTTGTTGTTGTTGTTGTTGTTCTGTTTGAATTGCAGTTTGGAATGTTTCTATTGACCTAGGTTACTGTTCATGAATTCTTTCCTCAGCTATGTCCAGTCTACTGATGATCTCATTATAGGCATTCTCCATTTCTATTACAGTGTTTTTTATTTCTAGCATTCCATTAATTCTTTATTACTTTCAATCTTTCTGTTTACAGCACTAAAATGTTCTTGCATGTTACCTAATTTTTTTTTCATTAGTTCTCTTAACATATTAATCATAGTTATTTAAAATCCCTGTCAGATAATTCCAAAGTCGTCATCATATCTGAATCTGACTCTAACACACAGTTTGGCTCTTCAGACTACATTTCTTTTTTGTCACTTGGCATGGCTTGTACTCTTGTTGTTGTTGTTGTTGGAAGTCATACAGTATGTATTAGATAAAAGGAATGAAAGTAAGTAGGTCTTCAGTGTAAGGTTTTATGTTACTCTGGCTAGGAGTTGGACTGTGTTTAATGTTTGCTGGATGCCAGACACTTCAGATGTTTCCAGTGTCTTTCTTTTGATCCTCTGTGTTGTCTTTGAACTTTGCTAAGATCACCTCTTTAGACAGAGGCTGCATCACACAGCTCTTCAGACATACTTTATTTTTAATGTACTGGATCCCTGTTGGGATGGTGATAAGGTACATTGGAAGAGGAACATTGTATAATGTTATGATTAAATCTCAGTCTTTTCATGAGGCTGTGTCTCTTGGCTGTGTTTGTCACAAGTGCTTCTTCAGTGGTATCACTTCTGCCTGCTACTGCCTTTCTTGGCTGTAGCATTCCCAACCTATGTCCTTGAAGTTCTGACCCCTATTGTCTATGCTTTTATCACACTTCAGGAGAAAAAGACTAGAAAGAGATTGAGTGGGAAGAATCCCCTTCCTCCATCTGCAATAAGGCTTTGGAAAATTTTTCTCTGGAGAGTAGCCTTCTTATTATGGAGAAAGTTCTGGATGTATTTCACAATAATTGCTTTTCCCTTTTTCTTGACAAATATGCAAGGGATCTTTCCTGAATCTTCACTGTGAAAACCTGGTGGGGCCACTTGAGGTAATGCCAATAACAAATGGGTGTCACTCCTTCAAGAATGGATTCCCCAAGAGTTCATCACTCATACTAGCTCATATTCAGCCTTCAACAATTCATCAATACTGCCATTTGAGTGCTCCCATAATTGTGACAGCATAAGCTGATCAGAATTTGGATTCAAAAAGGGGAATACAGTAAAACAAGTCTTTTTTTTTGTTTGTTTTAAAATTAGTATTATGGGCTGGGTGCTGTGGCTCATGCCTGTAAACCCAGCACTTTGGGAGGCCAAGGTGAGTGGATCATCTGAGGTCAGGAGTGCAAGAGCAGTGTGGCCAACATGGTGAAACCCCGTTTCTACTAAAAATGCAAAAATCAGCCGGGTGTGGTGGTGTGCACCTGTAGTCCCAGCTATTCAAGAAGCTGAGGCAGGAGAATTGCTTGAACCTGGGAGGCAGATGGTGCAGTGAGCCAAGATTGCGGCACTGCACTCCAGCCTGAGCGACACAGTGAGATTCCCTCTCAAGAGTACTTATGAACTTTCTTTTTAATTATGACAATGTCTAAATTTATATCTTCATCTTCATCTGAGTCTTCTCTATAGTGTCCCAAAATATTATTATTTTACAATTTCGATGTCCTAGAATTAAAAAACAACAAAAACATCAAAATTTCTATCAGTAACTCCATCAAAATTGCTCCTACTTCTATGTTCTAAATGTCAATTTTTAAAACAAATAAAAACGTAGTCAGCTAGCAAACAACCTGGGATTTAGACTAGTCTCCTCCTGTTGTTTCTCTCTTGGGAAACATTTGATCACCGGTCTTCTAAATTTCATACTCCCCCTCCTCTCCCATAATATTCTTCATGTAGCACCCGAGGTCTACTTGAAAAATGTAAACCATATTATGTCATTATGGTCTTCAAATTCTTTAATATTTCCTCATCAATAAAATAGTTCACCATCGTCTTTGATGTTTGTGTAAATAATTGACATTCACAGAAACTCTAAGGCTTTGCTACGTTCAGGGTACCACTCTGGCAAAATACAGATAAAGTTTCCTATGTGTGTTTGGAAAGTCTGATGCAGCATGGCTCTACCATCATGACCACAGTGTATTGTCCTATGGATCAATGACTGAGCCAAAAGCAAGAATCTGTAGGCTGGGTATTAATGAGGACCCACACACATCGGTGTGGTTTGAGACCTTTCGTATGAATGCAAAACTCTAAATGGTGTTTCTGCCTTTATTAAACATGGATGAGACACTCCCAATGGCTATTTCTCTTTTGTGAAGTGTGATATTGATATGTAAGGAGGAGAAAATCAAAACACAGACATTTAAAAGAATCAGAATGGATACAACTTTACCAAGTAAACTGGGCAACTGCCTCTTGTGTTGTGTATTGGAATATGAGGAGTCACTGATGGCGTTCTCCATGAGTTCTGCTGTTCCCTGCAACTTTGGAAATCTGAATTTCACAAGAATCTTTACTTTTATTGAAATGCTTTTGTTTATAATTTCTTACATATCTGATACGCACTTAAAGTACATTCACATCACACACAAGCAAAATTAAGAGTCTAATAATTATTTATTTTTATATTAGCTTTCAGACTTATTCTACTTTTAGTCAGAATTTAAAATAAGGCATCATAACTCAATAAAATGTAAGTATTGTTTCAGTTCATGTCAGGAAGCCAATGTGAGCCTTAAAAATATTAGGTTAGTAAATAACATATCACATTAACTTAAAACTAACACTGACTTCAGACAAGTATTTGAGATAAATAGATATCTTGATATGTTTATAACATTTCAAAGTAAACAGATTTAGCAAAAAAGTATTTTATAAATTTATAAAAAAAATTTAAAAACCAATAATCATTCTTTAATTACATGGTAACTAAAAATTGCAAGATTTTGATTACTAAATGATTGTACTTACAATTATATGGATTCTGGTTCAAAATTCAATTTTTGAACTCTGATTAAAAGGAAAAAACAGTAATAATACAATGATGTGCTAATTTGTAAATATATATGTCAATTAGATACAAAAATTTTTAATGTTATTTAGACTTTTTGCCCTACCTAAAAATCTGGAAAAGATTTCCATCAAAATATTATGAAGAAAAATCAAATGGACTATGTATACATGCTTCATATAAAATAGCAAGTAATTATAAGCTTTAATAAATAAATAATTTTACTTTAATAGTTAAAAAGAGTGTTTAATTTTGCAAATGATACAGATTTAGTGTTTTATCACTCTGTAACTTAAATGCCTCTGTGGAAAACTATTTCATCATGAAAAATATACATAACAAAAAATATTTAAAATGTTTTAACATCTGTTTGTGAATCTTGTTTCATATGCTTGTATTGTAATTCAAATAATAAAACATTGTACATACACATATATGCATAAATATTTTTATATGTATCTGTTACATCCAAGTTATTTTATAACTAAAAATGCTATGTGGAAAATAGAAGGCAACAAACATGAGCTTTCATTGACAATAGTTGAAAATTTTCAAGTACAATCAGAGAAAATATGAAAACAACATCTATGTTAGTTATAAGAAAACTGGGATGTATGAATCAGGGAAGATGTCTGTGAATTCTAAAGACATACTCACTATAAACTAACTGACCCCATTACCGAGTATTAGACTAGACATTTTTAACAAGAGAACACTCAATTTTAGAAGGTAGGAAAAATCTTAAGAGATGAAAAGGCATAATTCAGTCATCTGGCATATAGATTCATATACTACCATATTTATATTACTTTCCTTTATTTTCCTTCCTTGTAACAAAACATCAGGAAATAAATTCAAGCAATATATTAATATTTATTTCCAATTACCAACACTTAAACATACTGCAGTAATAGAAAAATAATACCTTATTCTTATGATTCTTTAAATCCATTAATAGTATTTTGTATTTTCTCAAAACATTGCATGTTGAATGTCAAATATACTTTTTTCACATTAGCTACTATGATTAATAAATAATAATTTTTTGAAAACTGGAATGAAAGAGTTAAAATAACATGCTGTTTGATTTTTAAAGAAGAATCAGAAGGAGATTCTGATGCAAAGATGAGATATATTCCTTGGGATTCCAACCATTAAGCCAATGTGACTGCCTAAGAGGAATTTTACATTCTTCTAACATAAGCAGCCATATTCATTTGCAGAAAATGACACACACATATAGCATATTACCTGGTCCAGCAACATGGTGCAATAGCTATCTTGATATTGTGAAAGGGTCTAAAAATTAAATGCTGCAAATATACGAAATGAAAGAAGACCAAGAAGTGAAAGAAAAAAATGAATTACTTTGTAATGTTTCTCTTTTGAGATTAAAGTATAAAGTGCTAAAAAGATTTATGAGGAGAAGTAGTATTACTCTTAATTCAATGGGAAATAAAAGACTGAGTAAAAGAAAGGTGATAATGGGGAGAAAACAATAAACATCTATGGCTTTTATTTGTAATATCTGAAGGTATTCAAGGGCTTCAAAACTATTACAAATCTAACGTTATAAAGCAAGAAAAAATATACTTAATTTTCTCTTTTGTTAAGTAATATTTTAGATTTATTAAAATTATTTTGAGGCATAGTTTTGATATCAATTTACTTGATTAATTTCCTTTGATAGAAAATGAGTTGTTGATAGTTTTCATTAATGTAACAATGCTGAAATGAATAAAACTAACCATTGAAAACATGACTGATGCTCCAGAAAGCTAAAGTTTGAAATATATGAAGTTATTGTTTTCTGATCATTTGGATGTGCAAAATGGAAGTTTCAGATTGTTCATCTTAACATGACTAGTTCTTTGTTTTCTTTTTTTTTTTTTTTGAGACAGAGTCTCGCTCTGTCGCCCAGGCTGGAGTGCAGTGGCCGGATCTCAGCTCACTGCAAGCTCCGCCTCCCGGGTTTACGCCATTCTCCTGCCTCAGCCTCCCGAGTAGCTGGGACTACAGGCGCCCGCCAACTCGCCCGGCTAGTTTTTTGTATTTTTTAGTAGAGACGGGTTTTCACCGTATTAGCCAGGATGGTCTTGATCTCCTGACCTCGTGATCCGCCCGTCTCGGCCTCCCAAAGTGCTGGGATTACAGGCTTGAGCCACCGCGCCCGGCTAGTTCTTTGTTTTCATCGACAAGGAAATTCCTCTAGTTTAGAGAAGATAAACAGCTTGGGAAATTTCAGTTAGTTAACCAGTATGAAAATACAGAATTTGAACTCAGTTTGAGGAACTAAAAACCTGTTTTGATTTATCTTACAAAGCCACATGTGTTCAGTTCTTCAGCCTGGTCAGTACTTCATTAAGCTAGTTTTGATTATCAACAGATATCTGCATTAAGTCCTGCTATGGTAAAGTATAAGGCTAAAATATGTAAAGTTATGCCAACAGCTATGATTTTATAATTTGTACAGCACAATATTGCCTGGGAATAGTGTCATAATTTAAACTTTTTTAACTTTATATATATATATACACATATATATATCTCACATATTAGAGTTCTTTAAAAGTCTTAATGCAAATGGATCATACAGCTACCTTACAATAGGTAATAGCTACATGTTCCAATTTTATCAAAATAGTCTCTCACTGTATATTCTATATTTAAACAGAAGCCACTATATACTATGTTAAATTATGCAATGTTTTCCACATAACCTGGGAGAACTGCCGCCTAATCACCAATCTTTCTTTCTCTCTTTGTTCTCTTGTTTGGTCAGCCATCTGTTTAATCTACTTTGTGAAGAAAAATACAAGATAGTTTGTTGTGTATTTATACTAATTATTTGGGTTCCTCAAGCAATCATACAGCATAGTATGTCCCTTATGTATTGGTTAGCACCTCTTCTCAATTTTGTATCATTGTGTGTTTTTCTAATTACATATAGCTGATTCATAATCAGTCATTTGTGAAAAATTGCCCATTCTCCCTTCAGTTAAAGGAATTCTAGTTTGGAAAACAAACCAACAAACAAAATTAGATGCATTGGATTAGAGTATATAGTGATAACTGAAATTCTGCATGTAATATCCCATCAACTGCTTGGTTTCCTTCCAATTACTTGGCTTTAGGTTTATAATCGGCTTATCCAACTCATGTATTTAACATGGCACAAAGAGATTGTACGTTTCCACATCTATTTTCATACTTTGCTTTGGTTGCTCTGTGGAAGGTATGCAAATCTAAAGTCAAAGGTACAAGAGCTTATCTAAGTGTGAGGTCAGATATGAGTATTTTGGTTACTCACGTCTGAGACTACAATCAGGTTGCATCTAATTATCTCATGAATGATGACAGTGTATGTCTATAATCGTCTTCTCCCTAAGAGTGCTACTGGTTCACTGACTCATTAAATATGACCATTTGCTGTATTTTGTATTGTGGAAGGGCAATCTGGCAACAGACCACTGATGCCGAAGGGCAAGAAGCTAACCCTAACCACTCTATATGAGTGACAGAGAGGTTTGTAGAACCTAAATAAAATTAACAACATTTAAATGAAGAGGACTTGAGAAAATTCATCAGTTTACTTTGAAATGAAGCAAATATGAACCAAAATGTCAGGGTATCATTTACATATTTTATTAATTATAATTTATAACAAAATATTATTCAGATAATTGCAATAAATACTTAAGGATCTTAAAGATACTACCCAGTAATTGACTATCTTCATACAGGAAGTAAACTTTTAGCATTGACACCATGAAAACATTAACACAAATGCCTCTATCAAATAATAATAGTTAACGTTTACTGAGTACTTATCTTTTTCCAGAAGTGGCATAAGTTCTTGTATATATTAGCTTGCTAATCATCACAACAAATCTAAAAGGTAGCATTACTCTCGTTATTTCTGATAAGGGAACTAAATCACAGAGCAGGGAAGTAACACCCAATAAAGTTGCAAGTCAAAGCCAAGCAATTTGGCTATGATCATTGCTCTCTACTGCTATCCTAGACATTATCTCAATTATGTTGTTGTTTTAATTATTTTATATACCATGTACCCATTTCTGAGCTCTCTGCAATGAGGTCTTGAAAATAAGTTGACACAAAATCTGGTTGTGAAAAGAAGGATAACACATGATATGTTTGGGTAATAGTCATTATATGATAACATACTAATTGTAACTTTTAATAAAAGAATGATTTGGAGAGGATCAGTTAGGCTCCCTAAGGGAAATACTGACACTTTAATTAGCCTTGAAGAAGATAAAACTTTTGTATAATCAGAGACGGAAGGCAATTCAAACAGGTAGAGTTCACAAAATATAAAACAGTATGAATAACAATAAGAATAGGATATATTAGAGGTGTATTGACTTTTTATCCCTCAAACCCTCGTCATTTTTATTACCTTTTTAAGAAAATTCTCATGGTTCACATCTTACCCATAAATTCTTCCTAGATTATGTCTTACCAAAACTTTTGAGATGTGCCTATAGATTATAAACCTCACCTAACTTATACTCATCACTTGGTGCTTTCAGTTTTATGTCTGTACATGGGCATAGAAAACTTGGCACTCGCAGTTTCTTTTAAAGAAAGAAAATTAATATGATAAATAAGCTGAATGAAAATATACATGGTCAGAAATTAGATGAAACCATAAATTAATGAGGCTGGCTTTATTACAGGGCTTCACAATGACCTTGAAATTATATCTTCAAGAAAAGCTTCAGAAATATTGTGGACATGAGATTTCTTTAACAAGAAATTATTAGTTTCTTCATTATTTGAAGCTGCAGCAAAATTCTAAAGCCTGTGAAGATAACATTATACAATAAAAACTAGAAGATCAAGGGGCTATACTTGAGTATTTATAGTAACTCAATGATTTTTAAGAAGGTATCTATGCTTGAATATCTGAATGAACTAAGGCAATTATACTTGCACTAAAACTGTAGCTCTGACCTTTGTGCCAACCAAAGAAAATAAAAAAAAACAATAGATTACAAAGCTCTTTCTAAAATTAATGGCTAGTTTTCCAAAGTGAACTTTTTGAGTATCTGTATTTAAAACTTTATTACTGTGTACCTACATTTCATATATTTACCACCTTGATGGGATGTCATGAGTAGAATTACTAGAGGTAAAAGATTAGTAAACATTTGCTGCCTGGTTGATATTGAATGTAGCTAGTACAATAGTGATGCAAATTAAACTTTATAAGCTCATAAGCCACCTGACCATTAATGCCATAGATTTTTGGGTGGGGTGGTAATTTCATTTTCTTCTTAGAAGTCAAATATGAATGCTGAAATAACCTAAAGAAAGGCTAATTTCAAAAATTTATGTTTATACAAAATGATCTAAAGTTCCTTTTTAAATAAATGTCAAGCATTTAAGATATATCAGAACGCATGTATATCTATGTGTTTCAAACTTTAAAGTATACAAGACACACTAAGAAAAAGATTAATACTGAAACAATCAAACTGTGTCACTTTAATAATTTTCTTTTTTTTTTTTTTTTTTTTTTTTTTTTTTTTTTT
>NW_016806973.1:1307600-1351347 GCF_001698545.2 Rhinopithecus bieti | reverse complement strand
TTGAAAAGCAAAATAAAAGGAAAATGATGGTAATAAAATTAAATATAAATAAATATTTATTTAGTTTTTACACATAGTGTGCACTTCATCCTAGCTTGTGTTTTACTTGTTTTATATTACTTTAAAGGATTTTTGCTTAAGTCATGTAACAAAAAGATCTGTTCAGTTGAAATTACCTAGGCACTTGTTACTCAAACTGTGTCACTTTGACTGGCTTACCAAAACTGGAAAGTCTCAGGCCCCGTGCCAAACCTAATAAATCAGAATCAGTGCTTACTAACCTTCACACTAAAGTTTGAGAGGCACTGTTTCAGGACATTTTATTCTAAGTAAAAACAGCCTGAGATATCAAGTTTCTGCAGTTGTGCAAATCCTTATCTTCTTTTTCATTCTTAATGTAAAAGCACCTTGAAACCAGTGCTCACATTCATATTCTCAACAATGTGTACTACTTTTATTAAAAGAATTACTTTTAAAATGAATAAATGCATGAATTACTAGTACATATTTTCCCTTTGGTTAAAGTAGGAAAACGTTTTACAAAAAGATAAAGAAATTGAAGTTAAATCTGCCAATGAGTTTCAGAGGAATAGAAGAGCTGATGGTGACAGGGAGAAAGATCTGTTTCTTAGGAGTATAAGGACTCACAAGACCGATCCAATTCCATTAACTTTCATGTGCCAGTCCCTGAAGCTCTGTAATCTGATGAAGCATTCCTAGCAAGTAAAGCAGAAAAGTAACTTATATTTCTTTTCTTTTTTGATTTTAGCTAAGGAGTCAAAATGAACAAAGATAAACAAAATGGAAGAACTACAGTTAGATTAAGAAAAAAGAGGGAGAAAAGTCAAGATGGCTGAATAGGAACGGCTCTGGTCTGCAGCTCCCAACAAGACCTACACAGAAGACGAGTGATTTCTGCATTTCCAACTGAGGTACCCAGCTCATATCACTGGGATTCGTTAGACAGTGCGTGCAGCCCACGGAGGGTGAGCAGAATCAGAGTTGGGGGTTGCCTTACCCAGAAAGTGCAAGGGGTTGGGGAACTCCCTCCCGTAGCCAAGGGAAGCCATGAGGGACTGTGCTGTGAGGGACAGTGCTACCTGGCCCAGATACTATGCTTTTCCCACTGTCTTTGGAACCTGCAGACCAGGAAATTCCCTCGGGCGCCTACAACAGGGGGGGCATGGGTTTCAAGCCCAAAACTGGGCAGCCATTTGGGCAGACACCAAGCTAGATGCAGGAGTTTTCTTTTGTACCCCAGTGGCTCCTGGAACACCAATGAGACAGAACAGTTCACTCCCTGGGAAAGGGGGCTGAAGCCAGGGAGCCACGTGGTCTTGCTCAGCCTATCCCAGCAAGCTAAAATCCACTGGCTTGAAATTCTTGCAGGCAGCACAGCATTCTGTGCACAGCATAGGAAGCTCAAGCTTAGTGTGGGGAGGGGTGTCCGCCATTACTGAGGCTTGAATAGGTAGTTTTCCCCTCACAGTGTAAACAAAGCCCCGGGAAGTCTAGACTTGGCGGAGCCCACCACAGTGCCACAGAGCGACTGTAGCAAAATTGCCTCTCTAGATTCCTCCTCTCTGGGCAGGATAACTCTGAAAGAAAGCCAGCAGCCCCAGTCAGGGGTTTATAGATAAAACTCCCATCTCCCTGGGACAGAACACCTGGGGGAAGGGGTTGTTGTGAGCATAGCTTCAGCAAACTTAAACTTACCTACCTGCCCACTCTGAAGAGAGCAGAAGATCTCCCAGCACAGCACTCGAGCTCTGCTAAGGGACAGACTGCCTCCTCAAGTATGTTCCTGACCCCTGTGCCTCCTGACAAGGAGACACCTCCCAGCAGGGCTTGACAGACACCTCATACAAGAGAGCTCTGGCTGGCATATGGTAGGTGCCCCTTTGGGATGAAGCTTCCAGAAGAAGGAGAAGGCAGTGATCTTTGCTGTTCTGCAGCCTTTGCTGCTGATACCCAGGAAAACAGGGTCTGCAGTGGACCTCCAGCAAACTCCAGCAGACCTGCAGCAGAGGAACCTGAATGTTAGAAGGAAAACCAACAAACAGAAAGCAATAGCATCAACATCAACAAAAAGGACAACCACGCAAAAACCGCATCTTAAGGTCACCAACATCAAAGACCAAAGGTACATAAATCCACAAAGATGATTAAAACCAGTGCAAAAGGCTAACATTTCCAAAACCAAAACGCCTCTTCTCCTCCAAAGAATCACAACTCCTCGCTAGCCAGGGAACAAAACTGGACTGAGAATGCGTTTGACAAATTGACAGAAGTAGGCTTCAGAAGGTCGGTAATAACAAACACCTCTGAGCTAAAGGAACATGTTCTATTCCAATACAAGGAAGCTAAGAACCTTGACAAAAGGTTATAGGAACTGCTAACTAGAATAACCAGTTTAGAGAAAAATATAAATGAACTGATAGAACTGAAAAACACAGCACAAGAACTTTATGAAACATACATAAGTATCAATAGCCGAATTGATTAAGCAGAAGAAAGGATATCAGAGATTGAAGATCAACTTAATGAAATAAAGTGTGAAGACAAGATTAGAGAAAAAAGATAGAAAAGGAATGAGCAAAGCCTCCAAGAAATATGGGACTATGTGAAAAGACCAAACCTACATTTGATTGGTTTACCTGAAATTGATAGGGAGAATGGAACCAAGTTGGAAAACACCCTTCAGGATATTATCCAGGAGAACTTCCCCAACCTAGTGGAACAGGCCAACATTCAAATTAAGGAAATACAGAGAACACCACAAAGATATACCTCAAGAAGAGCAACCACAAGACACATAATCATCAGATTTGCCATTGTTGAAATGAAGCAAAAAATGTTAAGGGCATCCAAAGAGAAAGGTAATGTTACCCACAAAGGGAAACTCATCAGATTAGCAGTGGATCTTTCTGCAGAAACCCTACAAACCAGAAGAGAATGGGTGCCAACATTCAACATTCTTAAAGAAAAGGATTTTCAACCCAAAGTTTCATATCCAGCCAAAATAAGCTTTATAAGTTAAGCACAAATAAAATCCTTTATAAGCAAGCAAATGCTGAGGGATTTTGTCACCACCAGGCTGCCTTACAAGAGCTCCTGGAAGAAGCACTAAATATGAAAAGGAAAAAGCAGTACCAGCCTCTGCAAAAACATACCAAAACGTAAAGACCATTGTCACTATGAAGAAACTGCATCAACTAATGGGCAAAATTACCAGCTAGCATCATAATGACAGGATCAGATTCACACATAACAATATTAACCTTAAATGTAAATGGGCTAAAAGCCCCAATTAAAAGACACCGAATGGCAAATTAAATATAGTGAAGACCCATTGATGTGCTGTATTCATGAGCTCCATTTCATGTGCAAAGACACACAATGTCTCAAAATAGTGGGACAGAGGAATATTTACCAAGCAAACTGAAAGCAAAAAACAAACAAACAAACAAAAAAGCAAAAACAAAAACAAGAAAACAGCAGAGGTTGCAATCTAGTCTCTGATAGAACAGATTTTTAAACCAACAAAGATAAAAAAGACATAATTGCATAATGGTAAAGGGATCAATGCAACAAGAAGAGCTAATGATCTTAAATATATATGCACCCAATACAGGAGCACCCAGATTAATAAAGAAAGTTCTTAAAGACCTACAAAGAGACTTAGATGCCCACACAATCATACTGGGAGACTTTAACACCCCACTGTCAATATTAGACAAATCAACAAGACAGAAAATTAACAAGGATATTCAGGACTTGAACTCAGCTCTGGACTAAGTGGACCTAATAGACATCTACAGAACTCTCCACCCCAAATCAACAGAATATACATTCTTCTCAGCATACATAGCACTTATTCTAAAACTGACCACATAATTGGAAGTAAAATACTCCTCAGCAAATGCAAAAGAATGGAAATCCTAACAAAAAGTCTCTCAGAGGACAGTGCAATCAAATTAGAACTCAGGATTAAGAAACCCACTCAAATCCACACAACTACATGGAAACTGAACAACCTGCTCCTGAGGGATTACTGGGTAAACAACAAAATTAAGGAAGAAAGTTAAGTTGTTTAAAACCAATGAGAATGAAGACACAATGTACCAGAATCTGTGGGACACAGATAAAGCAGTGTTTAGAGGGAAGTTTATAGCACTAAATCCCACAGGAGAAAGCAGGAAAGATCTAAAACCAACATCCTAACATCACAATTAAAACAACTAGAGAACCAAGAGCAGACAGATTCAAAAGCTAACAGAATACAAGAAATAAGTAAGATCAGAGCGGAACTGAGGGAAATAAAGACATAAAAAACCCTTCTAAAAATCAATGACTCCAGCAGCTGATTTTTTGAGAAGATTGACAAAATTGATAGATTGCTAACCAGACTAATAAAGAAGAAAAGGGAGAAGAATCAAATAGACACAGCAGAAAATGATAAATGAGATATCACTATTGATCCCACAGAAATACAAACTACCATCAGAGAATACTATATATACCTCTATGCAAGTAAACTAGAAAATCAAGAAGAAATGGATAAATTCCTGGACACACACACCCTCCCAATTCTAAACAAGGAAGACGTCAAATCCCTGAATAGACCAATAACAAGTTCTGAAAATGAGGCAATAATTAATAGTCTGCCAACCAAAAAAAAAAAAAAAAAAAAAAAAAAGCCCAGGACCACATGAATTCACAGCCTAATTCTACCAGAGGTACAAAGAGGATCTGGTACCATTTCTTCTGTAAATATTCAAAACAATAGAAAAAGAGGGGCTCCTCCCTAACTCATTTTATGACATCAGCATCACACTGATACCAACACCTGGCAGGGAAACAATAAAAAAAAGAAAATTGCAGGCCAATATCCCTGATGCACATTGATGCAAAAATCCTCAATAAAATACTGGCAAAGTGAATCCCGCAACACTTTAAAAAGTTTATCCACCACGATCAAGTCAGCTTCATCCCTGGAATGCAAGGCTGCTTCCACATATGCAAATCAATAAACTTAATCCATCACATAAACAGAACCAGTGACAAAAACCACATGGTTATCTCAATAGATGGAGAAAAGGCCTGCAATGAAATTTAACAGCCCTTCATGATAAAAATTCTCAATAAACTATGTATTGATGAAATGCATCTCAAAATAGTAAGAGCTATTTGTGACAAATCCACAGCCAATATCATACTGAATGGGCAAAACTTGGAAGCATTCCCTTTGAAAACCGGCACAAGAAAAGAATGCTATCTTTCACCACTCCTATTCAACATAGTATTCGAATTTCTGGCCAGGGCAATCAGGCAAGAGAAAGAAATACAGTGTATTCAAATAGGAAGAAAGGAAGCCAAATTATCTGTTTGCAGAGGACATCATTGTATATTTAGAAATCCCATTATCTCAGCCCAAAACTCCTTAAGCGAATAAACAACTTCAGCAAAGTCTCAGGATACAAAATCAATGTGAAAAAATCACAAGTATTTCTATACACCAATAACAGACAAACAGAGAGGCAAATCATGAGTGAACTTCCATTCATAATTGCTACAAAGAGAATAAAATGCCTAGGAATACAACTTACAAGGGATGTGAAGGAACTCTTTAAGGGGAACTACAAACCACTGCTAAAGGAAATAAGAGAGGACTCAAACGAATGGAAAAACATACCATGCTGATGGATAGGAAGAATCAATATTGTGAAAATGGCCATACTGCCCTAAGTAATTTATAGA
Organism: Rhinopithecus bieti; assembly: GCF_001698545.2. Taxonomy (NCBI): domain Eukaryota; kingdom Metazoa; phylum Chordata; class Mammalia; order Primates; family Cercopithecidae; genus Rhinopithecus; species Rhinopithecus bieti. Next base: position 1,345,587 of record NW_016806973.1, on the reverse strand, counting down.
TTCAATGCTAGTCTCAACAAGCTACCATTGACTTTCTTCACAGAATTAGAAAAAACTACTCTAAATTTCATATGGAACCAAAAAAGAGCCTATATAGACAAGACAATCCTAAGCAAAAATAACGAAGCTGGAGGCATCACACTACTTGACTTCGACTTCAAACTATATTACAAGGCTACAGTAACAAAAACAGCAATGGTACTGGTACCAAAACAGATATATAGATGAATGGAACAAAACAGAGGCCTCAGAAATAATACCACATATCTACAACCATTTGATCTTTGACAAATCTAACAAAAACAAGCAATGAGGAAAGAATCCCCTTTTTAATAAATGATGTTGGGAGAACTGGCTAGCCTTGTGCAGAAAACTGAAACTGGACCCCTTCCTTATACCTTATACAAAAATTAACTCAAGATTGGTTAAAGATTTAAATGTAAGACCAAAAACCATAAAAACCCTGGAAGAAAACCTAGGCAATGCCATTCAGCACATAGGCATGGGCAAAGACTTCAGACTAAAACACCAAAAGCAATTGCAACAAAAGCCAAAATTGACAAATGGGATCTAATTAAACTAAAGAGCTTCTGCACAGCAAAAGAAACTATCATCAGAGTGAACAGGCAACCTAGAGAATGGGAGAAAGTTTTTGCCATCTATCCATCTGACAAAGAGCTAATATCCAGAATCTACAAGGATTAAACAAATTTACAAGAAAGAAAAAAATACCCCATCAAAAAGTGGGCAAAGGATATGAACAGACACTTTTCAAAAGAAGACATTTATGTAGACAACAAACATGAAAAATAGCTCATCATCATTGGTCATTAGAGAAATGCAAATCAAAACGACAATGAGATACCATCTCACACCAGTTAGAATGGCAATCATTAAAAAATCAGGAAACAACAGATGCTGGAGAGGATGTGGAGAAATAGGAAAACTTTTACACTGTTGGTGGGAGTGCAAATTAGTTCAACCATTGTGGAAGACAGTGTGGCGATTCTTCAAGGATCTAAAACTAGAAATACATTTGACCCAGCAATCCCATTACTGGGTTTATACCCAAAGGATTATAAATCATTCTGCTATAAAGACACATGCACATGTATGTTTACTGTGACATTATTCACTATAGCAAAGACTTAGAACCAACACAAATGTCCATCAATGGTAGAATGGATAAAGAAAATGTGACCCATATACACCATGGAATACTATGCCACCATAAAAAAAAAGAATGAGTTCACATCTTTGCAGGGACATGGGTAAAGCTGGAAAACATCATTCTCAGCAAACTAACACAGGAATAGAAAACTAAACACCATATGTTCTTGCTCATAAGTGGAAGTCAAACAATGAGAACATATGGACACAGGGAGGGGAACATCACACACCCGGGGCCTGTTGGGAGGTAGGGAGCAAGGAGAGGTATAACATTAGGAGAAATACCTAATGTAGATTACAAGTTGATGGGTGCAGCAAACCACCATGGCAAGTGTATACCTATGTACCAAACCTGCACATTCTGCACATGTATCCCAGAACTTAAAGTATAATAAAAAAAGAAAAAAGAGAGAAGTCTCAAATAAATAAAATTATACATGAAAGCAGAAACATTACCAATGATACCACAGAAATAGAAAAAATTATGAGACTATTATGAACAATTGCATACCAGCAAATTGCATAAACTAGAAGAAATTAATAAATTCCTGGACATATATAACCTATGAAGACTGAATCATGAAGAAATAGAAAATATGAACAGACCAATAACCAGTAAGGAAATTGAATATGTAATAAAAACTCTTCCGTCAATGAAAAGCTCAGGACCAGTTGGCTTCATGGATTCAATTTTATAAAACCATTAAAGAAAAGCTAAAGTTAATCCCTAAACTCTTCCCAAAAACATTGACAGGAGGGAACTCATTTTCCAAAATCATTTTAGAAGGTAAGTATTATCCTGATACCAAAGCCAGACAAAGACACTCTAAGAAAAAAAAGTACAATTCAGTATCTCTAATGAACATAAATGCAAACAATTTCAACAAAATGCTAGCAAATTAAGTTTAATAGCACGTTCAAAAGATTATACACCTTGGTCAAGTCAGATTTACCCCTCGGACGCAAGATTACTTCAATATACACAAATCTGTAAATGTGATACACCATATTAATAGAATTAAGAATAAATAAAGTATATAATCATCTCAATTTATTTAAAAGACGTATTTGACAAAATCCAGCACAATTTCATGTAAAAAAATCTCAATAAACAATAAAAAGAAGGAAATTGCCTTAACATAGTAAAGATTATATATGACATGCCCACAACTAACATCATAATCAATAGTGAAAAGCTGTATGTATTTGCTCTGAGATCAAGACAAGGATGCCCACTGTCACCAGTTCTATTCAATATAGTAGTGGAAGTCTTACTCAGAGCAATTAGGCAAGAAAAAGCAATTACAGTCATCCAAATAAGAAAAGAAATAAAATTGACTTTGTTTGTTTGTGCCATAATTGTATATGGATAAAGACTCCATTAAAAAAAAAAAAAAACTGTTAAAAAAAAAAAAAGGAATTCAGTAAAGTTGCAGGATACACATACAAACATCCATTTTGTTTTTATACACTAACAATTAATTATCAAAAAAGAAACCACGAAATTATTTCCATTTCCAGTGGCATTAAAAAGCCCTTAGAAATAAATTTAACAAAGTAGGTAAAACATATATACCCTGAAAACTATAAATCATTGATGAAAGAAAAAAATAAATAGAAAGATATTCTGTGTTCACAGATTGGAAAATGTTAATATTGTTAAAATGTTCATAGTACCCAAAGTGATCTGCAGATTCAATGCAATCTCTATCAAATCTCCAATCACATTTTTCACAGAAATAGAAAAAAAAAAAATCTAAAATTCACTTGGCACTAAAAAAATCCCAAGTAAGCAAAGCAATCTTGAGCAAAAAGAATAGAATCAGATGCTTTATATTGCTGACTTCAAAATATACTACAAAGCTACAGTAATCAAAACAACATAGTACTGGCATAAAAACAGACATTCACCATGATTAAGTAGAATTTATCCTCGGAATGCAAGGCTGGTTCAACATATGCAAATCAATAAATGTGATACATCACTTTAATAGAGAACAGAGAGCCCAGAAATCAATCCAAGCACTTACAGTCAATTGATCATTGCCAAGATTGTGAAGAGCACACAATGGGGAAAAGATAGTATTTTCAATATATGGTACTGGGAAAATTAGATATTCACATGCAGGAGAATGAAATGGGACCCTTGTCTTATATACTGCAAAAAGCTCAAATTAAAATGGATTGAAGACTGAAATGTAAGACTAGAAACTCTAAGACTGACTAGAAGTAAACATAGGGGAAAACCTTCATGACTTGGTCTGGACAATAATTTTTTGAATGTGACCCCAAAAGCACAGGCAAAAAATACAAAAGAAACAAATGGGACTGCATCAAACCAATAGGACTTTTGCAAAGCAAAGGAAACAATGAACATAAGGAAGTTAAAATATGGGAGAAAATATTTGCCAACCATACGTCTGATAAGGAGTTAATATATAAAATATTCAAGGTAGTCAAACAAAAATAGCCAAAAAAAAAAAAATTAAAATGGGCAAAATACCTGAATAGATATTTATCAAAAGAAAACATAAAAATGTCCAATAGGTGTATGAAAAATTCTCAACATCACTAATCATCAAGTAAATGCAAATTTACTTCATACTTGTTAGCATGGCTATTATGAAGAAGAGGAAAGAATATAAATGTTGGAGAGAATATAGAGAAAAGGACTATTGCACTGTTGATGAGAATGTAAATTGGTACAGGCATTGAAGGGAAAAATGTATGGTTGTTTCTCAAAAAATTAAAAATAGAATTACCATATGACTTATCAATCCCACTTTTATGCATATATATAAAGGAAATAAAATCAGTATGTCAAAGAAATATTTACACTCTCATGTTCATTTCAGCATTATTCATAAAAGCCAATTTATGGAATCAACCTGCGTCTATCTACAGATGAATGATAAAGAAAACGTAGAATATATATATTATGTATCTGTGTGGATCTATATATATACACTATACATATGAACAAAATAGAATACTATTTGGCCTTAACAAAGGAAATCTTGTCCTATTATCTGTGACAATTTGGATGAACTTGGAGGACATTAGGCTAAGTGAAATATGCTGGGCACAGAAAGACAAATACCACACTATCTCTTTATAAGTGGAATGTGAAAACATTGAATTCGTAGAAACAGACAGTAAAATGGTGGGTGCCATTGGCTGCTGTGGGGGGAAGGAAAAGGGGAGATGCTGGTCTAAGTGTACAAAGTTCCAATTCAACAGGATGAATCAGTTCAAGAATTCTATTTACTGCATGGTGACTATAGTTAATAATAATGTATTGTTTACTTGTAAATTGTTAAGAGTGTATGTTACATAGATCTTCTTACCATTAGGATAAAAAACTACATGAGGTGATGTATGTGTAAATTAGCTTAATTGTCAAAATCTTAACACTATATACATATATCAAAACATTTAATTGTATAATGTAAATATATAGGATTTTTGTGAATTCTACCTCAATAAAACTGCAAATAGAATGATATACTTGGGTGTCTCATGAAATATGTATAAAACTTGTATACTTAAAACAGTAAAACAATAATGAAAAAACTATCTAAAACAAGTTGACAATCATAGTGTTCTTATTGATTGGGGCTTCAAGAAGTGGAGATGTTAAATATTCCAAAATTCACCCAGCTTTAATGTAACTCTTTTTAAAACTCCAGCAAGATTTTGTGTAGATTCTGACAGTATTATTAAAAAATTTATAAAGAAATGCAAAGCAACTAGATTTGCTAACACAATTTTGCAAACTAATAGAGAAGAATGGCTTTTGATTGATACTTTATTACAAACAATTTAATAAGAGTGGTGAAATATTAGTCTCTTCAGCAAATGGTGCTGGAGCCATTAGATATCCATAATCAAAATAAAATAAAAGGAAAAAAATTAAAAGCGAATCTGACCTAAACCTAAGATCTTTTTCTTTGAGATGGAATATAAAACTATAAATATTTTCAGTGATAGCATAGGAGAAAATCCTCAGAACCTATGGCTGAGCAAAGAGTTCTTAGACTTGACTCCTAATACATAATCCATAAAGGGAAAAAAATCGCTAAGTATGACTAAATTCAAATTTTAAAATATTGACTTTGTAAAATACCCTAAGATGATGAAAAAACAAACTTCAGACTGAGGAAAAATATTTACAAACCCTGTATCTAATAAAGGACTGGAATATAGAATATATAACGAACTCTCAACATTCAACTATAAAAAAACACTCAGTTAAAAGATGAATAAAAGACATGAAGATATATTTCACCTAAAAAGATACAGATGGCAAATAAACACATGAAAAGATGTTAAACATCATTGGCATTAGTGAAATGCAAATTGAAACTACTATGAAATATCACTACACACCTAAAAACCAACTAAAATTTGTGACATTATGAAATACTCTCAAGGATTTTCAAGTGAAAATAGATCACTTGGACTTTGCTGATGGGGTATATAAAATGATACAGTCACTCTGGAAAAAAGAAGTTTGTAAAATAAACAAAATATACATTTAAACTAGATAACCCTGCAATTGCATCTCTGGCCATTTGCCTCAAAGAAATGAAAACTGTCCAAACAAAAATGTGTACACATTTATCCACAGCAGCTTTATTTGTAATTGCTCAGGGCGGAAAATAACCAAAATGCCCCTCAATACACAAATGGCTAAAAACAAAGCAAAACGAAACAGCCTGTAGTACATCCATGCCATGAATCTCCAGTGAAGTATTCTGAGTAAAGAAATCCAATTTCAAAAGATGATGTAGTGAATGAATTCATTTATATTACATTTTTTAAGTGACCAAATACAGAGATGAATAACAGAGTAGGATTGTTGGGAGTTAGGGATGGTGGAGGAGTGAGTGGAAAGGGATAACAGAAGGGAGATATTTGTGATCATAAAAGAATTCTGTCACATGGTTGCAGTGGTCATTACATAAATCTGAATACGTAATAGAATAACACATACTCATACTCACACATTGTGCCAATGTCAAATTCCTGGTTTTGATATTTTACCAAAATTATATCAGTTAAATCATTGGAAGGGTACATGGGTCCCCTCTGTGATACTTTGGCAGTCTGCTGTGTATTTATTTATCTCATAACAAAGTTAAAAATCATTAATTATCTACAAACAAAATGCGCTATGTATGTATGTATGTATGTATGTATGTATGTATGTATTTTATTTATTTTTTGAGACAGAGTCTTGCTCTGTCCCGTAGGCTGGAGTGCAGTGGCTCGATCTTGGCTTACTGCAACCTCCGCCTCCCGGGTCCAAGCGATTCTCCCGCCTCAGCCTCCCGAGTAGCTGGGATTACAGGTACCTGCCATCACGCCCGGCTAAGTTTTGTATTTTTAGTAGAAACGGGGTTTCATCACGTTGGCCAGGCTGGTCTTGAACTGCTGAGCTCAGGTGATCGACCCGCCTCGGCCTCCCAAAGTGCTGGGATTACAGGCGTGAGCCACTGCGTCTGGCCTAAAATTGTAGCAACATTTTAAAGTAAGCTCTAGACCCACGCAGTAAGCCCTGTATGGCATGCAATATTTGTATCTATCTTGCTTTTATCAAAGCCTTTCAATACGAGTGTGGTCTACAGACTCACACAGCCTCAGTGTCAGCGTCGCCCAGAAGCTTGTTAGAAGCGCAGCACCTGCAATCCCATCTGACATCTACTGTATAAGAATCTACATCTTGACAAGATCCCGAAAGATTTGAATGCACATTAAAGTCTGAGTAGCACTGGTCTAAAAGGAGGATGTTGTATTATTTTAAAGCTTACTCAAAATCTCAGTGAGTTTTGAAAACCTCTAGTCTAATCAACTCAGTCTGTTCACTATTGCTATTTCAAGAATCCTGGATAACCCAGGAGACCAAGCTGGGTACATCTGAATGATTCAAACTTTGCAACCTGTAAGAAGGCAATGATGGAATTTATGATTTACCTAACTGTGCTTTCCTCTCCACGAAGGAAAACGCCTCCCTGGTCTTTATTGCTAATTTAAGTATATTCCGCAGTTCTTTCTACTGAGTGTGGGGAGGGAGATGGTCCATGATATGTAAGGGAACTGAAGGATCTTTTGAATAGGATTATGTTTAACTCAGATTCATCCACAAAATCCAACATTTTCCTTTTATAATATACCTGTAAGACATAACAAAATGCCAAATGATTGTAATATTGCTATTGCAACCTGTTCCTTCAGAGGAATTCCTTAATAGAGTATCTTTTATTAAAAAAAAAAAAAAACTATGACAAAATTTTAAGTCAATAGAATATATTCACACTTTAAATCTGATGACTCTATTGTAGTTTGAGTTATGGCTTACCTGGTATTGTAATTCTATATTTTAACATTATGTACATGTAATTTTCTAATGAAATGATATATATAATTAAGTTTTATAGTTATAGTAATTTCATTTCTAATTCCTTGAAAAAAACTTTTCCAGTACATTACAGAATAATGTTAAACAGATATGCAATGTGTAATAATCATGTCTAGGACATTACAGAATAATGTTAAACAGGTACAAAATATGTAATAATCATATCAAGGGAAAAGGGATATCCACAACCTCAGGCATTTATCCTTTTGTGATACAAACAATGCAATTACGCTCTTTTAGTTATTTTTAAATGTGCAATTAAATTATTTATGACTATAGTCACCCTGTTGTGCTATCAAATACTAGGCCTTATTTATTCGTCCTAATTAGTTTTTGAACCCATTAACCACTCTCACTTTCCCCCAGCACCCACTATCCTTTCCAGTGTGCAGTAACCATCCTTCTACTCTCTATCTCCATGAGATCAATTGTTTTAATTTTTAGCTCCCCCAAAAAAGTGAGAGCATGTGATTCATATTTTTCTGTGCCTGGTTTATTTCACTTAACATGATGACCTCCAGTTCCATCCATGTTATTGCAAATGACAGGATCTCATTCTTTCTATGGTCAAATAGTACCCCATTGTGTATATATACCACATTTTCTTTATTCATTCATCTCTTGATGGATACTTAGATTACTTTCAAATCTTGACTATTGTTAATAGTGCTCCATTAAGTGTGAGAGTTCATATATCTCTTCCATATGCAAGTTTCCTTCCCTTTGGGTATATACCAAAAGGGCAGTTCCTGGATCATATGGTAGCTCTATTTCTGGATTTTTGAGAAAGCTTCAGATGCTTCTACATAGTAGTTGTACTAACATACATTCCCATCAACAGAAATACAAGGGTTCCCTTTTCTCCACAGCCTCACCAGCATTTGTTATCACCTGTTTTTTGAATACAAGCTATTTTGACTGTGATGAAATTATCTATCATTGTAGTTGTGATTTGTGTTTCTCTAATGATCACTGATGTTGAGCATCTTTTCATATACTTGTTTGCCATTTGTATGTCTTTTGAGAAATATTTCTTCAGTTCTTTTGCCCATTTTCTAATTAGAATATCAGACTTTTTTCCTGTAGAATTGTTTGAGCTCCTTACATAGACTAGTTATTAATCATACTTTGCAAATATTTTCTCTCCTTCTGTGGGTTTTCTCTTCACTTTGTTGTTTCTTTTGCAGTGCAGAAGCTTTTCCACTTGATATGATCTCATTGGTTAATTGTTGCTTTGGTTGCCTGTGTTGTGGGATATTACTCAGAAAATTTTTGCCCATTCCAATGTCCTGGAGAGTTTCTGGAATGTTTTCTTTTAGTAGTTTCATAATTTGAGATCTTAGATTTAAGTCTTTAATACATTTTGATTTGATTTTTGTACATGACAAGAGATATGGGTTTAATTTCATTCTTTTGCATAGGGATATCCACTTTTCCCAGTCCCATTTATCAAAGAGATTGTCTTTTTTTATAATGTATATTCTTTCACATCTTTGTGAAAAACAAGTTCACTGTAGATGTGTGGATTTATGTCTGTGTTCTCTATTCTGTTCCACTGAGCTATGTGTCTGTTTTATGCCAATCTCAGGCCATTTTGTTTACTATTGCTCTGTAATATAATTTAAAGTCAGGTAATATGATTCCTCCAGTTTTGTTCTTTATGCATAGCATAGCCATGGCTATTCTGAGCATTTGTGGTTCTGTATACGTTCTGCCGCTGATTGTATAGTTTCCAAAATTCCTCTTGTCATTGATTTCTAGTTTTGTTCCATTGTAGTCAGAGAAGATGTTTGATACTACTTAATTTTTTTGAATGTTTAAGACTTGGGACCTAACGTATGGTGTCTCTTTGACAATGATCCATGTCTGAGGAGAAAAATGTGTATTCTACAACTGTTGAATAAAATGTTCTGTAAATAACTATTAGGTTCATTTTGTCTATAGTACAGATCGAATCCAATGTATCTTTGTTGATATTCTGTCTGTAATAACTGTCTAGTGCTGAAAATGAGGTATTAAATTCTCCAGCTATTATTTATATGGAGGTCTAGCTCTCTCTTTAGCTCTAATAACAATTGCTTTACATATCTCGGTGCTCCTGTGTGGGGTATATATATACTAACAATTGTTATGTTCTCTTGATGACTTGACCCCTTTATCATTATATGGTGACTTTTTTTTTCTTACAGTTTTTGTCTTGAAATCTATTTTGTCTTATTTAAGCATAGCTACTCCTATGCTTTTTCAGCTTCCATTGGCATGAAATATCTTCTTTCGTCTCTTTATTCTCCATGTATATGTGTCTTTATAGTTGAAGTATGTTTCTTGTAGTCAACAGATTATTGGCTCTTTTTTTTTTAATGCATTCAGTCACTCCATGTTTTTTCATTGAGGAATTTCATTTATTTACATTCGATGTTATTATTGATAAGTAATGACTTACTCCTGCCATTTTGCTGTTTGTTTTCTGATTGTTTTGCAGTCTTCTCTTCTTTCTAACCTTCCTTCCTATCTTCCTATAGTGAAGGTAATTTTCTCTGATCATAGAATTTAATTTCTTGCTTTTAAGTTTTTGTATATGTACTGTGTGTTTTTGATTTGAAGTTACAATGTAGCTTGCAAATACTGTCTCTGCCTAGTCTTTAAGACCAATAACACTTAAGTTTTCCCTTTTGAGCTTATTTTCTAGATCCTATAAGCATATTTCATTCTTTTTTATTTCTTTTTTATTTCTTTTCTATTTTCAAGTAGCCTGTGTTCAAGCTCACTAATTCTTTATTCTGCTTGGTCAGTCTGCTATTAAGAGATGCTAATACACTCTTCAGTATGTCAATTGCATTTGTCAACTCCAGAATTTCTGCTTGATTCTTTTTAATTATTTCCATGTATTTGTTAAATTTATCTGACAGAATTCGGGATTCCTTCTCTGTGATATCTTCAATTTCTTTGAGTTTCCTCAACCACTATTTTGAGTTCTCTTTATGAAAGGTCACGTATCTCCCAGCACTTTGGGAGGCCAAGGCGGGTGGATCACAAGATCAGGAGGTTGAGATCAGTCTGACCAACATGGTGAAACCCCATCTCTACTAAAAAGTTAGTCAGGCATGGTGGCATGCACCTGCATCCCAGCTACTCAGGAGGCTAAGAAAGATGCAGAGGTTGCAGTGAGCTGAGATGGTGCCACTGCACTCCAGCCTGGGGGACAGAGCAAGATTCCATCTCAAAAAAAAAAAAAGAAAAAAGAGAAAGAAAGAAAGAAAGAAAGAAGAAAGAAAGAAAGAAAGAAAGAAAGAAAGAAAGAAAGAAAGAAGGAAGGAAGGAAGGAAGGAAGGAAGGAAGGAAGGAAGGAAGGAAGGAAAGAAGGAAAGAAAGAAGGAAAGAAAGAAGGAAAGAAAGAAAGAAAGAAAGAAAGAAAGAAAGAAAGAAAGAAAGAGAAAGAAAAGAAAAGAAAAGAAAAGAAAAGAAAAGAAAAGAAAAGTAGGTAACATATCTCTATTTCTCCAGGATTGGTTCCTAGTACCTTATTTGCTTTGTGTGGTGATGTCCCGTTTGTCCTGAATGCTCTTTTGGATGTTTTCTGTGTCTCGGCATAAGCGTTAGTTATTTACTGCAGTCTTTGCAGTCTAAGCTTGGTTTTCACTTGTCCTTCTTGTGAAGGCTTTCCAGGTATTAGAAAGGAATCAGGTGTTGTGGTCTAAGCTATATCTGCATCGAGGACACCCCAAACCCAATAACACTGTGGTTCTTGCAGAATCATAGAGGTGTCACCTTTATAGTCTTGGATATGATTTGGAAGAATTCGCTGTATTACCAGGGAAAGACTCTTGTTCTCTTCCCTTACTTTCTCCCAAACAAGCAGAGTCACTCTCTCTGTGCTGAGCTGCCTGGAACTTATGGTGAGGTGGCACTGTCCAGTGAAGCTATGAGAAGAAAGTCACTGTGCTCCAGACCCTAGAATGGTAGTTCCACCAAAATTTTGCACCATGTGCCTGGAAATGCTGCAGGCACTCAATGCCAGCCCATGAAAGCAACCACAGGGACTGACATGGTTTGGCCCTGTGACCCACCCAGAATTCATCTTGAGTTGTACTCCCATAATTCCCATGTGTTGTGGGAGGGACCCGGTGATAGATAATTTGGATCATGGGGGTGGTTTTCCCCACCCTGTTCTTGTGATAGTGAATAAGTCTCATGAGATCTGATGGTTTCATCAGGGGTTTCCACTTTTGCATCTTCCTCATTTTCTCTTGCCGCCACTATGTAAGAAGAGCCTTTTGCCTTCTGCCATGATTCAGAGGCCTCCCCAAACATGTGGAAATGTAAGTCCAATTAAAACCTTTTTTCTTCCCAGTCTTAGGTATGCCTTTATCAGCAGCATGAAAATGGACTAATACAGTAAATTGCTACCAGTAGACTGGGGCATTGGTGAGAAGATAATAAAAAATGTGGAGGCAACTTTGGAACTGGGTAACAGGCAGAGAGTGGAACAATTTGGAGGGCTCAGAAGAACGCAGGAAAACGTGAGAAAGTTTGGAACTTTCTGGAGACTTCTTGAACGACTTTTACCAAAAGCCTGATAGCATATTGACAATAAGGTCCAGGCTGAGGTGGTCTCAGATGGAGATGCGGAACTTGCTGTGAACTGGAGCAAAGATGACTCTTGTTATATTTTAGCAAAGAGACTAGCAACATTTTCCCCGCCCTAGATATTTGTGGAATTGAACTTGAGAGAGACGATTTGGGGTGTCTGGCAGAAGAAATTTCTAAGCAGCAAAGCATTCATGATGTGACTTGGGTGCTGTTAAGGGCATTCAGTTTTATAAGAGAAGCAGAGCATAAAAGTTCAGAAAATTTGCAGCCTGACAATGCAATAGAAAAGTAAAACCCATTTTCTGAGGATAATTTAAGCTGGCTGCAGAAATTTGCAAAATTAACAAGGAACCAAATGTTAATCCCCAAGTCAATGGGAAAAATGTCTCCATGACATGTCAGAGGTTTTCATGGAAACTCCTCCCTCCCATCACAGGCCCAGAGACCTAGGAGAGAAAATGATTTTATGGGCCACGCCCAGAGTTTCCGAGCTGTGGGCAGCCTGGGACTTGGTGCCCTGTATCCCAGTTGCTCCAGAGGTAACTGAAAGGGGCCAAGTTAGAGCTCGGGCCATGGCTTCAGAGGGTGCAAGCCCCAAGCCTTGGTAGCTTCTACATGCTGTTGAATACACAAGTGCATAGAAGTCAAGATTTGGGTTTGGGGAACCTCTGCCTAGATTTCAGAAGATGTGTGGATATGCTTGGATGCCCAGGCAGAAGTTTGCTGCAGGGATGGGGTGCTCATGAATAACCTCTGCTAGGACAGTGCAGAAGAGAAATGTGGGGTCAGAGCCCTAATACTGAATCCTTACTGGGGCATTGCCTAGTGATGCTATGAGAAGAGGTCCACCATCCTCCAGACCCCAGAATGGTAGATCCACCTACAGCTTGCACCATGCACATGGAAAAGCCACAGACTCACACCACCAGCCCATGAAAGCAGCTAGGAGGGAGACTGTACCCTCCTAGCTCCCTACCACAGGTGGGGAGTTGCCCAAGACCATGGAAACACATCTGGAAACACATCTCTTGCATCACTGTGACCTGGATGTGAGATCTGGAGTCAAAGGAGATCATTTTGAAGCTTTAAAATTTGACTGCCCTGCTGGATTTTGAACTTGCATGGGCCCTGTAATCACTTTGTTTTGGCCAATTTACATTTGGAATGGCTGTGTTTACCCTATAGCTGTATCTCCATTGTGTCTAGGAAGTAACTAGCTTGCTTTTGATTTTACAGGCTCACAGGTGGAAGGGACGTGCCTTGTCTCTGATGATACTTTGGACTGTGGACTTTTAGGTTAATGTTGAAATGAGTTAAGACTTTGGTGGACTGTTGGGAAGGCATGATTGGTTTCAAAATGTGAGAATGTGAGATTTGGAGGGGCCAGAGGCAGAATTATATGGTTTGGCTTTGTGTTGTCCCCACCCAAATCTCATCTTGAATTGTACTCCCATGATTTCCATGTGTTGTGAGAGGGATCCATTGGGTGATAATTTGAATCATGGAGGCGGTTTCTCCCACAGTGTTCTTGTGGTAGTGAATACGTCTCATGAGATGTGATGGTTTCATCAGGGGTTTCCGCTTTTGCATCTTCCCCATTTTTTCTTGCCACCACTATGTATTTTTTTCCTTTCACCATGATTCTGAGGCCTCCCCAGATATGTGGAACTGTAAGTCCAATTAAATGTCCTTTTCTTCCCAGTCTTGGGTATGTCCTTATCAGCTGTGTGAAAACAGACTAATACAAAGGCTATACCCTACACAGACTCAGGGACAGAGCTGCCTAAGACCTGGGGATCCCACCCCTTGCATTGGTGTGGCCCGGATTTGAGAAATGGAGTCAGAAGAGATAATTTTGGGGCTTTAAATTTAATTACTGCCCTTCTGGATTTTGGACTTGTCTGGGGCCTGTAGTTCCTTTCTTTTGGTTGATTTCTCCCTTTTGAAATGGAAGTATTTGCCCAATACCTGTACCCCTATTGTATCTTGGAAGTAACTAATTTGTTTTTGATTTTACAGGCTCATAGATGGAAGGGACTTGTGTTGTCTCAGATGACACGTTGGATTATACACTTTTGAGTGAATGCTGAAATGAGTTAAGACTTTGGGAGACTATTGAGAAGGAATTGTTGTATTTTGTCATGTGAGAAAGAAATGAGATTTGAGGAGTGCTCAAGGGTGAAATAATACAGTTTGGATTTGTGTCCCCACCTAAATCTCACTTCAAATTATAATCCCCAATGCTGGAGGCAGGGCTTGGTGGAAGGTGATTGAATTATGGGGGTACAATTCTCCCTTTGGCCCTGTTCTTGTGATATAGTTCTCTCAGATGATATAGTTTAAAAGTGTGTAGCACCTCCCGCCTCTCCCTCTTCCTCCTGCTCTGGCCATGTAAGATATGCATGCTTCCCCTTTACCTTCTATTATAATTGTAAGTTTCCTTAGGCCTCCCTGGCTATGCTTCCTGTACAGCATGTGGAACTGTGAGCCAGTTAAACCCCTTCTTTAAATAAATGATTGATATGATTTGGCTATGTCCCTACTCAAATCGCGTCTCTAACCATAATCTGAATTGTAATCCCCACAGGTTGAGAAAGGGTTCTTGTGGGGGGTGATTGAATCATGGGGGCAGTTTTCCCCATGCTGTTTTCCTAATAGTGAGTGAGTTCTCATGAGCTCTGATTGTTTGATAAGTGTCTGGCAGTTTCTCCTGAGCTCCCTCTCTCGTCTGCTGCCATGTAAGGTGTGCCTTGCTTCCCCTTTGCAGTCTACCATGATTATAAGTTTTCTGAGACCTCCACAGACATGCAGAACTGTGAGTCAATTAAACATCTTTTCTTTATAAATTACCCAGTCTCTGGAGAACAAACTAATACAAAGGTTTAGACTGAAGGTAAGGGCTATGGGCCTAGTCAAAAAAAGAAAATTAAAAAAATAAGAGATTTAAACTACTCCTAATAGGAAATTTTGGGAAATTTCAATGAGCTATAAAGCAAAGAAGAATATAAAAAAGGACAAAGGACAAAGGATGGTGGTGGGGAGGGAGGATAGATACATGGCCAGGAAGCTTGTGGGTTGAAAGGCTAAAAGGAAACTGCCCTATGACAAAATGGCCACATGATTTTGTAAGAACAATTAAGCTAATTTAGTTTTCCTTTCTTTCTTTCTCTTTCTGTCTCTCTCTCTCCCTTTCATGCTTGTTCTCTCTCTCTCTGATTAAACCACTTTCCTTTCTTATTGATCAGGTGCAACTTCATCAGAGCCAGAATGCTCCTCAAAATTGCTTCACCAGTCTACCCTTCCACCAAAAATTCCTGAATCTCCACATTCTTAGCAACTCCTGGCATTTTTTAGCTATCTGTGACATGCTATCCTAACATAACGTGGCCTAACGCTTACATGACAATATGTACATAACCACAGTATGAGGAAATTAATGGAGAAGTTCAATTATGGACCATACCACAATACATAAAACAAAGTATCCATAGAAGAAAACCTGACACAAAAGTAAGAGAAAAAATATCTCAGCATATTTTGGAAAATCTTGAGGATGGATGTGGATCTCCCCATGATACAGAATTTGAAGCTTTGAGTCAGTTTTATACAAGGAGGAGAATGATATTACTGGATTATATCTGGTTGGCATAGTTAAAAAAAAAAAAAGACATACAGCATCTGTTTCCTGATGAAAACAAGGTGCAAGTTGCAATTACTTTTTATAAATAAAATGGAATTAGTACCTGCATATTGAAGAATGGAAATGAAATGAAAAGGTTCAAGATAAATGAATGCAATTTTAAATTTTAATTATAACAGTTCTTACCGTGTGTTATTGTTTAATCTCATATGGGCAGCTATTTTCATAACAAATATACCTGTATGATTTAATATATTTTAAGGCAATGTGTATATGTGAAAAATTAAGGGCAACTAAAAATGCTGGTGACTGAAATTTCTATTTCAATCGGCCTATTCATGGCAATGTATTTCCATTGATTTTGGACTATTAAGGTTAATACCCAATATTCTTCTTATAAAAAAGAAAAATCAAGGAATATTATGAAAAATTTGGAAGTTATTTTATATTATTTTTTAAAATTTGTCATTATATTGATTCTTCTCTGATGCCTAAATTCTGGCAATTTCTTTGAGATACCATTGTTATTATAAAGTCTACACTACATCTGTTAATAAGTTCCCAGTAGAAAAATACAGAATCTCATTTAAAAGTATCTAGTCATTAATCCATGCTATTTCTGAAAGTTAACTTTTTAACAGAAGTATCAATATCAAACTTCTTTTCTTTAGCCTGTGTGTTATAAAGAAAAGAAAACACACTTCCTCTGACAATATAAACAATTCCTGGTAAATAACTTGAAGACATATACCATATAACTTTAGACTGCATATTTAAAATACACATTAACAAAGCACAATAGAAATTCTTGTTAAGGCCTTCATTAATCGATAGAGGATGACAACGCATCCATCACGCAAGAAAACTGGGAATATAGGAAAACAAAACAAAACTCCTCTTCTGCTTTTAGTTCCTTAGCATATGAAGACTGAAACATAATCAATATTATGTATCAATGTTTGGGAGAAATGTGTCACTGTATTGTTCTACATTTTAACTTTAATTGTTTTGTCATTTAGTATGACAACAGGAAACAGAAAAGACAGATAATGATGGGGACAATAATAGAAATTGATATGAATTGAAACTTTACTAAATAATATAGCCTGAATCTACATAAAATATATTTCTTTTCGAAATATTTATTTAGTAATTGTCCTTAAAATTTATAAAGGTTTTAAGCTAAAAATATCATATGAAAACTTGGGTCTCAGTTCTGTTATTGTCACACATAAAATTGATACCATTCAGAAAATTTCTTAAAATTTCTGAGCTGGGCGCGGTGGCTCATGCCTGTAATCCCAGCACTTTGGGAGGCCGAGGCATGCAGATCACGAGGTCAGGAGATCGAGACCATCCTGGCTAGCATGGTGAAACCCCATCTCTACTAAAATACAAAAAATTAGCCGGGCGTGGTGGCGGGCGCCTGTAGTCCCAGCTACTTGGGAGGCTGAGGCAGGAGAATGGTGTGAACCTGAGAGGCGGAGCTTGCGGTGAGCTGAGATCCGGCCACTGCACTTCAGCCTGGGTGACAGTGCGAGACTCCGTCTCAAAAAAAAAAAAAAAAAAAAATCTCTGGACATCATTGGCTTCATTATTACACTGAGAAGTTAGGACTTATAAAGAGAATACTTAGTAATATGTTAGGATGTAAAATTCTACAAATGAAAATAAAATTCTTCTTAGGACAACTTAATGTTTATTAGGACATTTATCATGTAAATAATTGGAGCTTATTTTGTGCCAACCTGTGTTGCTGAGGCTTCATTCCTTTATTTGCTCCTTCAATTATTCTTGTATTTTTTATGCATTTATTCAGTGCCTGGAAGGTATGATGCTCTATGCTACACTTTAGAAACACAGGAGTGAACAAAAAAATTATAGTTATGTAGAGTCTGGTGAAACATGTGCTAACCTTTGGCTTGTGAATTCTTTAGGGTTTCATTATTAATATATTGCAAGAAATTATTTTGTTAAAGGTACAACTATCCCAGGATAAAAATTTCTTTTGTTGGCGATACAGTAATTTACAAATATTCTTTATAACGAAACTCTTTAAGAACCTCTCATCATGTATCATGTAAGCTGATGTAAATATAAGTTAAGAACAGATCAGCTTGTTCATGATTTCATAATTTGATATATTTAGTTCTTATGAAGAAGTATTTATTTCTGTATAAGAGAATCATTGATTTTCTGTGTGTTTTTTTTTTTTTTTTTATTGCAGCAGCAAGAGATAACATGGGATCTACTCTGTTAACACATTTTTAAGTGTAGAGTACCTTATTGCTTACTACAAGCACAGTGTTGTATATTGAATCTCCAGAAATAATTCATCTTGCATAACTGAAATTTTATACATGTTTATTAGCAACTCCTTATTTTCCTGTCTCCTCAGGGCCTAACATTCTGTTCTTTGTTTCTATGAATTTGGCTATTTTACATACATCATATCAATAAAGTCATGCAGTATTTGTCCCTCTGTGACTGGCTTATTTTATTTAGTGTATTTGTTCATTTTTGCACAACTATGTAGAAATACCCTAGGCTGGGTAATTTATAAAGGAAAGAATTTTAATTGACTCATAGTTCTGTATGGCTGGGGAGGCCTCAGGAAACTTACAATACATAGCAGAAGGAGAAACAAACACATCCTTCTTCACATGGTAGCAGGAGTGAGAATGGGAGCTGAGAGAAGGAAGAAGCCCTTATGAAACCATCAGATCTCGTGAGAACTCACTCACTGTCATGAGAACAGAATGCGTAGCATGACCATAACCACCCTCATAATTAAATTACCTCCCACTGAGTACCTCCCACAACATGTGGGGATTATGGGAACTACAATTCAAGATGAAATTTCGGTGGGGACACAGCCAAACCATATCACTTAGTGTAAAATCCTCAAGTTCATCCATGTTGTTGCATATTGGAGGATTTCATTTTTTTAGGTTCAATCATATTCCATTGTATGTATCTGCCATATTTTCTTTATCCATTCTTCTGTTCATGATCATTTATGTTGTCTCCACATCTTGGCCATTGTAAATAATTCTACAATATACATGGAAGTTCATATATATTTTCAAGACTCTTATTTTAACTATTTTGGATGAATTACCAGTAATGTGATTGCTGGATTAAATGGTAATTCTATTTTTGATTTTTTGAGGAACTTTCATACTGTTTTCCAAATTAGTTACACCATTTTACATTCCCAACAATAATATACAAGGAATCCAGTTATCCAAATTCTCACCAACACTTATTAGTGCTTTTTAAAATAATGGCTAACCTAAGTGAGATAATATATCATTATGGATTTGATTTGCATTTTCTTGATGATTAGTGATGTTGAACATCCTTTTTATATACAGTTGGCCATTTGTATGTCTTTTGCGGAGAAATGTCTATACATAGACAATCTTTTTTCCTTTGGGTTATTTGGATTTTTAATTTATTTTTACTATCAAGTTGTTGGCATTCTTTATCAGATATTTGAATTGCAAATATTTTCTCCTTTCCCACAGATTATCTTTCATTTTTTTGGTTGTAGTTGTAGTACTGTTTTTCTATTTTTTATTTTGCTGCTTGTGTTTTTGATCTTATATCCAAGAAATCATTGCCAAGTCTGATGCCCTGAAGCTTTTCAACATTTTTTTGTCTACACGTTTTACAGTTGCAGGTCTTCCAATTACATCTGTAATCTATTTTGAGTGCATTTTTGCATATGTTGCAAGAAAGGGTCCAATTTTATGCATTAGCATGTAGTTATCCAGTTCTCCAAACATAATTTATTGAACAGACTATCCTTTCTCTATTGTGTATTTTTGGCACCTTGTTGAAGATGTTGACTACATATTCAAGAGTTTGTTTCTAGGCTCTCTATTCTGTTTTGTTGGTTGATGGGTCTGTTCGTACCAATGCCATACTATTTTAAATATTGTATCTTGGTAATATATATTGAAGTCAGGAGCATGAAGCCTCCAGTTCTGTTATACCTTCTAAGAATGCAATGCTTATTTACAGTCCTTTGTGGTTCAATATATATCTGAAGATTATTTTTTCTATTTCTGTAAAAAAATGCCATTTAAGTTTTGTATTAAATCAAACCAAATTTGATTTGGGTAGTATAGACATTATAACAATATTAACTATTCTAATCCAAGAACATGGGACATCTTTCAATTTATTCATGCCTTCTTTAATTTCTTTCATCAATGTTTTATAGTGGTCAGTGTATAAAGCTTTAACCTCCTTGGTTAAGTTAGTTACTAAGTAATGTATTCTTTTTGATGTTATTATAAATGAAATAACTTTCCTTTCTTTCTGAATTGTTTAGTATTAGTGTGTATGAATGTGTGAATGATATTTTATGTTGATTTTGTGTCCTTGAACTTTACTGGATGTGTTTTATTAGTTCAAAGAGTATTTATTTATTTATTCATTTTAGAGACACACTCTCTCTGTTGCCAAGGCTGGAGTGCAGTGGTGCAATCATGATTCATTGCCTCCTCAACCTCCCAGGCTCCAGTGATCCTCCTACTTCAGCCTGCCAAGTAGCTGGGACCACAGGCACATACCACTATGCCCAGTTAATTTTATTTTCTTCTGTAGAGACAGGGTTTTATTATGCTGCCCCAGCTGGTCTTGGACTCCTGGGCTCAAGTAATCCTCCTGCCTCAGCCTCCCAAAGTGTTGAAATTACAGACATGAGCCACCATGACTGGCCTAGTTCTAATTGTGTGTGTGTGTTTGTGTGTGTGTGTGTGTGTGTGTGATGTTTCCGTGGTTTCCTACATATAAAATCATGTCATATGCAAAAACATAATTTTGACAAAACTTAGCTAGACTAAGAAAAAAGAGAAGATTCAAGTAAAATCAGAAATAAAAGAGGAAACATTACAACTGATACCATGGAAATACAAAGGGTGATAAGAAACTGCAATATATATATATATATATATATACATACATATATATATATGTATATATATATATATGTATATATATATAAACAAATTGCAAAACCTAGAATAAATAAGTAAATCCCTAGAAACATACAACCCACCAAGACTAAATCATTAAGAAATAGAAAATCAAAACACATATTTAACTAGCAAGAAAATTGAATCAATAATCAAAAAATATTTGCAATCAATAAAATCCTGATATCTTCACTGCTGAATTTTACCAGTCTTTTAAAATTGTCAATCCTTCCCAAACTCTTCCAAAAATGTGAAGAGGAAGAAGCTCTCCAAATTTACTCTTTGAAATTAGTATTACTCTGTTAGCAAAGCCAAATAAAGACAGTCTGGGAAAAGAAAGGGTTAATATCTCTGGTAATAACAGATGCAAAAATCTTCAATAAAGTAATAGAAAATATAATTCGCTAGTACATTAAAAAGATCATACATCAGGATCAAATGGGATTTATCCCTGGGATGTAAAGATAGTTCAACTTAGAAAATCAATTAAGGTGATACATCACATTAACAAAATGAAAATAAAACCACAGGATCATCTCAGTAGATACAGAAAAGCATTAGAGAAAATTTAACACCTTTTCATGATAAAATATCTCAATAAACTAGAAACATGAGGAATGTACTTCAAAATAATAAAGGCCATATATGACAAGCCTAGAGTTAATAGCATACTCAATGATACTCAATGGTGAAAACTGAAACATTTTCTGTAAGATGAGGAACAAGTCTAAGTTGCTTACTTTTGACACTTCTATATAAAAGACATACAAGTCAGAAAGACTTGTTTGCAGATGAGATGATCACTGATTTATATGTAACTTTTCTCAGCCACATTATTTTTTATTATTTTTTGTAGATTGTTTGTGTACAAAATTGATGTATAGATAAGCCAGAAATGAATCACATATGACAGTAATGTTGAACTACAACGTAATGTAAAAAAAAATTGTAACTATTAAATATATTGTCTTAACATTTGAAGGTATATAACCTCCATTTGCCTAATCAATATATTTACATAGTAAATTAATGTTTTAAAACTTTGAAAATCATTGAGAAAATATAATTTACATATTCAATAAGACTTATTTATTACAAATAGGTATTTCTATATTATAAAATTTTATTTCTTAAGAAAACCTTGCAAACAGAAGTCATACATTTGTTTTCGACTTCAACATTTACAAATAAAATGGAAATTCTGTGAACAATAAGGTTGATCGATTTATACAGTAGAAAATGAAAAAATATCCAAAATTAGTTCATAAAAGAAGTTTGCTCAATTTCAAAGGCTGCAATATGGTGTACAGTTCCATGCAGACTTTAAAATATTTCTCATTTCCAAAGAATTATAATGTATTATATTACCTTAATGTGTTCTTTAAACTTATATAAATTATAAGCAGCAAATATTTTTTCAAAGGAAGAAGTTAAAACTATCTCTATTAAAATCAAATTCTCCCCATACGATATTTCAATTTTCTCTTCATAAATTACAAAGTAATCAATCTTTCCTTTACACTGGCTTTAAGTATATCATTATGAATATACGTTATATCAGAATTTCGGGTATTTGTAGAATTTTGACTTTGTTCTTTAAATCTATGCATTGTTATCTTATACTTTAATATCTAGTGGGCATAATCTCTTCTACCTCCCCATTATTACTCTGTGTTTTAGAAATTTCTTAGCAGATCATGTTGATTCACTCTTTCATATAACCTTTCATCTGTTGCATCTTCTTCGCGCCAAATGCTATTTTATTTTGAGATTTTCATTATATTTATGGATTAACATAAGGAGAAGTAGCATGTTGTTATTTTGAATCTTTCTATACAGAACATGATATTTGTTATATTGGTTTATGCCATATTTAGTTATTTTACATTATTTTCTATCTAGAAATTTTGTCAGCATTAAATTTTATAAATGAGTTTTTTAAAATATATATTTTCTTTCTGTTTTGGATTTGATATGAGAAGTCTAAAATTTCTGTGGACTGATTTAGAACTTTTGTGTGTTATTACAAATAAAATTGTCCCCTTAATTTCCTTGTTGGAAAAGATTGCTTGATTATAATTTTACAGATCTATTTCTGGGTTCTCTATTCAGTTCCATTGATCTATGTGTCTCTTCTTTTACCAATGCCACATCATCTCAATTACTACAGCCTTAGAGTAAAGCTTGAGCTCAGGTAGTGTGAGTCCTTTAGTATTTTCTTCTGCTTCAATACCGTGTTAGATGTTTTCCAAGAAATTTTGTAGTAAACAAACTATTGTTCAAGAAAATGGTAGCAGAAACTTTGTTATAACTTGTAACAACTAGTTCCCATAAGCCCTTCCTTTAAAAGTGCTAAATGCTGATGTTGAATCAAGCAGAAAATTACTCATGTGTTTTGCCAAAAGCCTGATGGTGACTATTGAATCTATCCCTGTAGGAAAACTACCAAAATAAATATTGTTACAAGCAAGAGTATCAATGATATACAATGTGCCTATATATGTAGAAATGACATAAAATGTATCAATAAAGGAACTGTATGCAGGAAACTATAAAACAATGATGCAAAAAATCAGAGAAGATGTAAACAAAGGAAGAAATATTCCATGTACATGGATTGGGAACCTCCATATTGTTGAGATATTTGTTCCACACAAATTTATCAATAGATTCAATATTATCCAAATCAAAATCCTAGAAATCTGTATTAGAATAGTAATAAACTAATTCTGATGTATGTATGGAAAGTAAAACAATACCTAGATTATCGAAACACATTTCTTCCTTTGTTTACATCTTCTCTGATTTTTTGCATCATTGTTTTATANAAAGATCATACATCAGGATCAAATGGGATTTATCCCTGGGATGTAAAGATAGTTCAACTTAGAAAAATCAATTAAGGTGATACATCACATTAACAAAATGAAAAATAAAAACCACAGGATCATCTCAGTAGATACAGAAAAAGCATTAGAGAAAATTTAACACCTTTTCATGATAAAATATCTCAATAAACTAGAAACATGAGGAATGTACTTCAAAATAATAAAGGCCATATATGACAAGCCTAGAGTTAATAGCATACTCAATGATACTCAATGGTGAAAAACTGAAACATTTTTCTGTAAGATGAGGAACAAGTCTAAGTTGCTTACTTTTGACACTTCTATATAAAAGACATACAAGTCAGAAAGACTTGTTTGCAGATGAGATGATCACTGATTTATATGTAACTTTTTCTCAGCCACATTATTTTTTATTATTTTTTGTAGATTGTTTGTGTACAAAATTGATGTATAGATAAGCCAGAAATGAATCACATATGACAGTAATGTTGAACTACAACGTAATGTAAAAAAAAATTGTAACTATTAAATATATTGTCTTAACATTTGAAGGTATATAACCTCCATTTGCCTAATCAATATATTTACATAGTAAATTAATGTTTTAAAAACTTTGAAAATCATTGAGAAAATATAATTTACATATTCAATAAGACTTATTTATTACAAATAGGTATTTCTATATTATAAAATTTTATTTCTTAAGAAAACCTTGCAAACAGAAGTCATACATTTGTTTTTCGACTTCAACATTTACAAATAAAATGGAAATTCTGTGAACAATAAGGTTGATCGATTTATACAGTAGAAAATGAAAAAATATCCAAAAATTAGTTCATAAAAGAAGTTTGCTCAATTTCAAAGGCTGCAATATGGTGTACAGTTCCATGCAGACTTTAAAATATTTCTCATTTCCAAAGAATTATAATGTATTATATTACCTTAATGTGTTCTTTAAACTTATATAAATTATAAGCAGCAAATATTTTTTCAAAGGAAGAAGTTAAAAACTATCTCTATTAAAAATCAAATTCTCCCCATACGATATTTCAATTTTCTCTTCATAAATTACAAAGTAATCAATCTTTCCTTTACACTGGCTTTAAGTATATCATTATGAATATACGTTATATCAGAATTTCGGGTATTTGTAGAATTTTGACTTTGTTCTTTAAATCTATGCATTGTTATCTTATACTTTAATATCTAGTGGGCATAATCTCTTCTACCTCCCCATTATTACTCTGTGTTTTAGAAATTTCTTAGCAGATCATGTTGATTCACTCTTTCATATAACCTTTCATCTGTTGCATCTTCTTCGCGCCAAATGCTATTTTTATTTTTGAGATTTTTCATTATATTTATGGATTAACATAAGGAGAAGTAGCATGTTGTTATTTTGAATCTTTCTATACAGAACATGATATTTGTTATATTGGTTTATGCCATATTTAGTTATTTTACATTATTTTTCTATCTAGAAATTTTGTCAGCATTAAATTTTATAAATGAGTTTTTTAAAAATATATATTTTCTTTCTGTTTTTGGATTTGATATGAGAAGTCTAAAAATTTCTGTGGACTGATTTAGAACTTTTGTGTGTTATTACAAATAAAATTGTCCCCTTAATTTCCTTGTTGGAAAAGATTGCTTGATTATAATTTTACAGATCTATTTCTGGGTTCTCTATTCAGTTCCATTGATCTATGTGTCTCTTCTTTTACCAATGCCACATCATCTCAATTACTACAGCCTTAGAGTAAAGCTTGAGCTCAGGTAGTGTGAGTCCTTTAGTATTTTTCTTCTGCTTCAATACCGTGTTAGATGTTTTTCCAAGAAATTTTGTAGTAAACAAACTATTGTTCAAGAAAAATGGTAGCAGAAACTTTGTTATAACTTGTAACAACTAGTTCCCATAAGCCCTTCCTTTAAAAAGTGCTAAATGCTGATGTTGAATCAAGCAGAAAATTACTCATGTGGTTTTGCCAAAAAGCCTGAAGGTGACTATTGAATCTATCCCTGTAGGAAAACTACCAAAATAAATATTGTTACAAGCAAGAGTATCAATGATATACAATGTGCCTATATATGTAGAAATGACATAAAAATGTATCAATAAAGGAACTGTATGCAGGAAACTATAAAACAATGATGCAAAAAATCAGAGAAGATGTAAACAAAGGAAGAAATATTCCATGTACATGGATTGGGAACCTCCATATTGTTGAGATATTTGTTCCACACAAATTTATCAATAGATTCAATATTATCCAAATCAAAATCCTAGAAATCTGTATTAGAATAGTAATAAACTAATTCTGATGTATGTATGGAAAGTAAAACAATACCTAGATTATCGAAACACATTTCTTCCTTTGTTTACATCTTCTCTGATTTTTTGCATCATTGTTTTATAGTTTCCTGCATACAGTTCCTTTATTGATACATTTTATGTCATTTCTAAATATATAGGCACATTGTATATCATTGATACTCTTGCTTGTAACAATATTTATTTTGGTAGTTTTCCTACAGGGATAGATTCAATAGTCACCTTCAGGCTTTTTGGCAAAACCACATGAGTAATTTTCTGCTTGATTCAACATCAGTATTTAGTACTTTTTAAAAGAAGGGCTTATGGGAACTGTTGTCATAAGTTACAACAAAGTTTCTGCTATCATTTTTCTTGAACAATAGTTTGTTTATTACAAAATTTCTTGGAAAACATCTAATTGTGTCACCATTTCTTGTCATTTAATATTATATTGGAGAAGTGGGATGTGAACCTCACATTTTCTGTTATAGATGATTATAATAATTTGCCTCTCTCCATCAATAATCACTCACTTATATTAGGTTTTCATTACCCTGAACAAAATATAACTCCATGTTGATTACTCTATGCCAAAATCTTCTTTCTCTCCTTGGAAAAGATATGTCCATTTAATCTGCGTGCATAAATATAAATTTTTACTTTCCGGATTTTTTTCTCCTAAACATCATATTTTTTCATCTATTGTTTTAATGTTTCTTCCCGCAGGGACAACATCCAAGTAAAAGAAGTTGGATCTGCTTTCCTGTCTTCCACTTCAACTATTTCACTAAGAATTTATCCAACACTTTATTACCTTTCACTTCCTTTTTCTACTCTTCATCATACAATTTTGTGTTTCTTATTATATTAAGAGCATTATTTTGTACAGCTTTCATATTTACCTAAATTCTATCATCGCTTTTTACCTTTTTTACACTTGGAGTTCTACCAGTTTACTTTTGATCTTTTATTTTGTTATAGGAAAGGTCAAGTGATACAAAGTAGCTACCCATTCTCACTGTCAGTACTTTCTTTGCCCCTTTAACTACTTTCTTCCTGTAGTACCCACCATCACTGGACATGTCATATATTCACTCAACTTATTTATTGCTTATCTCATTTCATTAAAATGTTGACTCCATAAGAGACAGATATAATCTCTTTTGTTTGTTATCATGTTCCTTTAGCCTAGAACAGTGTCAGACATAGAATGGATGCTCAACAATTAGTTTGCACTGAATAGATAAGCAAATACAATGGATAGTGAGTGAATGATAAATTTACAGTAGAAAATTTAGGGAACAATGATTTCAAGGACTGTGGGGGAAAGACGATTATTTCAAATGCTCTGCTTAAATAAAGAGCACATAAGCTTCACACATCTAAGTTCTTTGCATTAAGTTCCAGATAAATTCTATGAGTATACTAAAATACTATCCTAACTCTTTCAATCATATAGCTAACAAAAAATTTAAATTTTAATCTTTTGTCAAGTTTTAATATCACTTAAATTCATTATCTTTCTAGACTTCCTGTTTAAACATTTGGGAATTGATAGAAAAAACAGTGGGAGGGGGTGAAATATGAAGGTTTAGATTTATTTGTTCATTTAGTGAGCCTTAATTGAGTGTTTATTATGTGCTACACCCTATTCTAGATGCAGAAGAAAACATAGCCCCTACTTTCATGAAATGTATCTTATAATAAAGAGTCTTCCCTGCTAGCAGAATTATTCCTTCCTCTCCTTTTTGAAGATCCTTTAACAACCTTTTCTAACAAAATAAACTTGCAATAGGAAAACAATGTTACTGAAGCCACATCTTCGCTGTCTGTTAAACCAGATTAGACAGCATGCTTTGTGGATCAATTACAATGTTAAACCTGGGAACCGAAGAGGTGCACATAGGAGTATAGAATTGTAAAATTTATAATTTAGAAAAAAAGATGAGGAGAAATATATCTGTGAATGTCTTGTGAAAACAGTAGAAAATTAGGGTTGAACATGATTGTAGTTTGGTTGAATTTGAGTATGAGTGCGTTGCCAGATAATCTGCATTTGGTGTGCTGAGTCAAGCAGACGGGAGTGTTCATCATCACTCTTCTTGATTAGCTGACACATTTGGGATGAGTAGTGGGCCATGAAAACTACATTTAATATGCCAGTAATTCCTAATTATAATGTATTTTAAAACATAAAATGTAGAGAAATAAAATTTTGAGTAGAATTATCAGGTTTAAGACACTCAATTACTATCAACTATGTCCTCTGAAGGACCCAGAGGTCAATTTATTCACCAAATCTTTAAGAAACCTACCAAAGAGGATCCTTGTGGTCTTTAAAAATTTTTTTAAAGACATATTTTTTTAGAGTAACTATGTACTAGACAACCAGAATACTCAGACGCTAACATGACAGAAAATACTAGAAACCGGCTCTGAGGTAATCATAAACTCCTAGCAAACTGAAAACTTCTATGGTTCACTGCTCAGAGTGGAGCTCACTTTGTCAGGTGACACATATTATTCCCTGAGATTCTTTTAATCCCACCTAAAATTATTTTCTTGGTCTTTAAGTATATATTTATAACAGCACCTGACAGAATTCTCATATCAATTTTAATCCCTGTGTGATCATTAGAGTAAGAGAGGCCAGATTAAGCATCTTTCTTTCAAAATAATAAATCAAAGTCAATATGCTCACATGAAGAATCATAGAGATTAGTGTTACCATTTAAGACATAAAATATGACTCCCTGTTTTTACTCTGAAGAGGTAAGTTGGCTTTGAGGGAAAGATAATAGGGTAAGATAAGACATATGAATCAGCACTTCTAAATTTAATGATGTTTTTTCCTGACATGTCTTCTTTGCTAAAGTAAATCAACACAGCCCTAGAATTTGATAAACAACCATCAAGCTGTCAAATGTGTGGTATTTTCCCCCTTACTCCAATGATTAGAGAACACTGAAAGCAGAAGGCCGAGAGAACCATATGTGTATTTCCATCACATTGAGGTTTAGCCAACCCTTGGCCCCATGACACAAACTAAAATAAAAGGGCTTTAATCGTCTAGCATTCCACAGGCTATTATGGCATACATTTTTAAAAATACATCCTCCTGCCTCTAGGACTAAAAGTATCTATTGGAGGAACAAGGTAGGAGATTAATTCTATAAAAATTAGATTTCTGTTATTTCAGTAAAATTTCTGTTGGTCTAGTGTTCTGAGACATGTCAAAACATCGTTTCCAAAATGAATGAAGTAACACGATTCTTTAAATCCACATTTGGTGTACTGATCTAATCATTCTGCATTAAATGAAAACAAGTTAAAGAAGGATTTCTGTTGTGCAAGTAACAGTTCTTAAGGCAATCCAGAGGCAATTATATTACCAATGCTGCCCTTGGTGAAATACATTGTGTTATCTGGCAAACAAGAATTCATCAAGTGGAAGTAACATATGTAATATTGGCCTTAAACAGATCCCAAAGGTACAAATATTTTCATGAGTGGTTTGCTGATTCTTTCAGCACTCTGACATTGGTTGTGCTACCACACTCTTCTCAATCTATGCCAGTAATCTCTGAGGAATTTCCCCATCACAAGTTGACTGAAAAGAAAAATCCAAGCCAGATAATAGGTAGCTCTAAAATTATAGGATGGAACTAACCCAAAGTGACAGCTATGGCATCATAACCCTCTCAGGAATAGTCCAAAAGAAGAATGAAACAGGAAAGTCATCCCAGAACTACCTTTACAATAGTTCATATTGTTTACTTTCCCAGAAATTATTTTAGATCTAAAGTAAATATCTACTTTTATTCAGAGTAATGACTAAAGTTATAGTTCACTGTTAAGATACTCAGTGAAATAGCATTCAGAAGATTGGTAGTAACAAATTTTGGGGTATATAGATGAATTGCTTAGAGTTTTTCCAAAATCAGACAATACTTGTGTATCATTAAGAGACCTTTATGGTTCTGGAGTCATTCAGTACAAAAGATACAGATAATGATCCACCCTGGGATTGTCACCATCTTTTACCCTTCCTCTCCTCTCCCACTTCTTACTATATCAGTTCATTAACAGATAGACAATGCTTTCAGGATGGAACAAAGAATGAATTCACAGATATGGATTTACCCTCACCAACTGTGATAAGGCTATGCTGCTGTTGGCTGAAAACTTTGCCAGAATGCTAAGCACTTCAGGTTCAAGAATAGTATCTTACAATATCCTCTCACAGCAGAGAATATTGAAAACATGTCACATCAGGTTGATAATGCTTGGAGTAGTTGTCATTTGAAACACGGTTATTTGGGATTTGAGTTTCTTTCTACTTACTGTCAGTCCCAGCATGCTTTGGCTTGTTCAATGCCTTACACAATATCATGAGGAACTATAATGGCAATGTTTTCATGCAAATAATTCATTGTACAAACATATATTTACGTCATGGTTTGAGATCCACGGCATTTATTGGTGGATAACTTTAAATTCAGGTTTGTCTGAGACATTTCTGGATTAGACAAAATTGTGTTATATATTTATTGTCTTCATTTTTTTCTCAGAATCTTTAAAAGTGTTTCTATCTGTATGATAAATAACATTTTTAAAAACTCATCTTTTTCACTGGGCTTATTTTTTTTCTTTCTTTCTTTCTTTTTTTTGAGACAGAGTCTCCCTCTGTCACCAGACTGGAGTGCAGTGGCGCAATCTCAGCTCAATGCAACCTCCGCCTCCTGGGTTCAAGCAATTCTCCTGCCTCAGCCTCCTGAGTAACTGGGATTACAGGCATACGCCACCACGCCCAGCCAACTTTTGTATTTTTAGTAGAGACAGGGTTTCACCATGTTGGCCAGGCTGCTCTCAATCTCCTGACCTCATGATCTGCCCATCTTGGCCTCCCAAAGTGCTGGGATCACAGGCGTGAGTCACCGTGCCCAGCCCTCACTGGGGTTATTATACTCCCCATCATATTGTGACGATAGTTCCTGTAATATAGAACGACATCTTGAACATTTAATAATGAAGTCTGCTGGGTGAAAATATGTTTAGGGTTGAGGGCCTCTAGATATGGATTAGCAAAGGATGTTGCTGATTCTTCAGCTTAGTCAGAAGGTAGAATAAAAAACAAAAGCAAAACAATAAATGGAAAAAGGAATTAGCTCTTTCACTATTGTATTTGAAGATTCCCTAATATATATATTTTTTTAAACTGGTCTACTGGGTTAATTTGGCTTAGAATTTCTGTTGTGCAAGTGAGAAAGTCTTTATTGATGTATGTATATTGATTCATTTTATAGAAAAACAAGATGTTTACTGAACTGGCAAGCAGAAGAGTTCTCTGAATGGGTGTAATGGAATAATCTTAACTATCAAAGTTAACAGTGATACTGACAACTTTAGTTTCAAAAAGAAAGGGTACTAGAATTTAGAGAATTCTCCAGGGCACATTCTTATGATTCCTCTAGGAAGAGTCAAAACATCAAGGGCTCAGATCACTCGGGAATCAAATATTGGCCTATTTTCAGTAGGGTGACCACCTACTGAATTTGAATATGTTCCAGAGTGGTTTTTTTTAATTCCTGAAGCAAAGTAGATAACTATAATTCACTTTTGCTCATCAAATTATCCTTCTACTAATGATAATGAGGATGATGATGATTGTCCAGTAACATTCATCTACCTCTTTAAAATACACCAGACACTGTCCCAAGTGCATTTCAATAACTAATTTAATCCTACATTTTAAAAGTATGTACAATTATTAAGAAATATGTCGTTAGTATGCATAAATCTTAAAGATGGTTTTATAACCTCCCCAAATGTGTCTTTTCCTGCTATGCGACAGAACAAGCCTTTTTATCAAAGTGAAATAGAGGTAAATTTAAATACTAGAAAGGAATAAAGGTAGAGTTAGGAGAAGCTGAAAGCTAACTATTCATCATTCTTGTCCATTTTGTCCAAAGACAACCACATTGAAATCTTCAAAATGCTCTTCTCGCTCTCAGTCTTTTAACTTTATTTTCTGTTAACTTTTCAGTTCTACAATTTTTATACTGGTCAGAACTTTTCTGAGTGATGACTGGGAATAGAATGCCGACTTCCCATCAACAAACACTTACCAACTTCCAGCAGATGTTGCAAAAAGATTCACTGATTTGTGCTACAATCAGCAGGGCAATTGTTTCATTTTGACTCTCTGTGAAATCCAATGTATCCATTTTAGTTTGACTGACAGACATGGATTTCTCTTCTAGTGAATTTTTCTGTGCCATTGGAAATGCAAGCCTGATGGACAATGCTTTCACAAAAGATGATAAATCTTTTTTTTTTTTTAATCTTTCTCTCTCTAAAAATTGAAAGCAGCAATGGCTCGTGAATATTTATGTAAAACTCAAGGGTTATGCATTCTTCCCTAAACTTGGATCCATAGGAAAAATATATAGTCTATGCATATAAATCTGTTTTAGTCATTTTAGTTTACAAAGCCTTGTCCATGTAATCATCATACTTAGTAATATCCAGTGAAAAAAAAGTAGTGATTTCTTTGAAAATGTCAAATCTGCTAAATATCAGAAATGCTTTCTGTACATAAATATGAAACTGCCTATATAAAGCAATACAAGGACCCTCAACAGTTGAAATTTATTAACAATTTATTCTGGTTTTATTTTTTCTTTTGAAATATTATATAAACAACGTTTTTGACCCATGCTTTGTCAGTACTTAGTAAAGTATGCTTTCTGAAAGTAAATATATCATAGAGTAAATACATTTTGATTATACTACAAAA
This sequence comes from Rhinopithecus bieti, assembly GCF_001698545.2. Lineage (NCBI taxonomy): Eukaryota > Metazoa > Chordata > Mammalia > Primates > Cercopithecidae > Rhinopithecus > Rhinopithecus bieti. The sequence continues at coordinate 1,312,816 of NW_016806973.1, read as the reverse complement.
ATTATAGAAATTAGCTGTGGACATGCGCATTTAAATAAGTCGTATTTTGAAAGCAGTCATTAGGCTATACAAACGCTTCATCCAACATCATTTTTATGAATATAGTCAGTTTTGGCACGCTTCCTTTTAGACATCGCTGGAAGAGTTTTTACAGTATTCTGTGTTGACTATCTTCATCACTGTTGGAACTTAGTAAGACTTATTTTTTAATAGAGTAATCTAGATGAATAACACCCATGTTATCAAATTAAGAAGTCATATAAACTAACAGGATTGATAATCTTATGTGTGCCATGAAATGATTCCAAATGAGCTTCAAAATGAAGATGATGCATAAAAAAAAAAAAAAAAAAAAAAAGGTTGTCTTACTCTTTCAAGAAACATAATTTGAAGAGGTCAGCTACGTAAATATATACATTTTGGTATGCTTATAAATTAGTCTCATTAATATACGTTCAAGTTTTTGGAAGATGATGAGCTATACGAGAATGATCAGTAGTGGAATACTTACTTCCAAACTCCAGCAATTACTCATTGAAAACATTTATTTATATATTTTTTAAATTTTTATTTCAGTAGTGTTTGGTGAACAGGTGGCTTTTGGTCACATGAATAAGTTCTTTTGGAGTGATTTCTGAGATTTTGTTGCACCCATCACCTGACGGTACATTGTAACCAATAGTCTTTTATCTGTCATTCCCCTCCCACACCTCTCCTGACCACCCTCTGAGTCCCCAAAGTTCCTTATATCATTCGTATGCTTTTGCATCCTCATAGCTTAGCTCCTGCTTACAAGTGAGAACATACGACATTTGGTTTCCCATTCCTGAGTTACTTCACTTGATACAGAAAACTGACAGATGTTTTTGTTAGAATATCAAGAGAAAATGATTGTTACTTCATTCATTTGTCAGAGCAATACAACCAATAGGGTTTTGACAGAAAACAAATAATGTAGTAAACATAAGTAATTTAAATAGTTCATATATTTTTTCAGGAATCAGGAAAACCAACAAGGAATGGTTAAGCATCTCAGTGCTAGCAAGTAAGAAGACATTATGACTGAAAGAAAAAGATGTGGAAGTATTAGTTTCCTAGCAATGCCATGACAAATTACCACAGATTCAGTGGCTGAAACAACAGAATTATTTTCTCATGATTCTGGAGGCTGGAAGTCCACAATCAAGGTGCCAGCAGGGTTGGTTTCATTTGAAGATTCTCTCCTTGGCTTATAGATGCTGTCTTCCCCAAGTGTCTTCACATGGTATTTTCCTCTGTGTGTGTGTCTGTCTTAATCTCCTCTTCTTATAAGGACACCAGTCATGTTGGATTAGAACCCACCTCGATAATCTCATTTAACTTGAATTACCTCTTTAAAGATGCTGTCTCCAAATACTGTCACCTTCTGTGGTATTGGGAGTTAGGACTTCAACATAGGATAGGGAAGAGATGTGCACAGTTCAGTTCATCACAGGGAGTAATCACTGGAAGCTACAGACAGCTAGAACTATAGGAAAAAATTGCCTCCCAGGAGCCTTGTGTAGAGGATACAGCCACTGCCAATGTGTTTTACTCTCTCTTTCTCTTATTTTTTAACAGAAGTGATAAGAGAATTTAGTCAACACAATTCAGGAATGTCATACTCCCAGGGAACAGAACAAGGTGGAAAGGAGAAAGGAGTAGCTATGGAGAGACAACCCATTTACTACAGTCCACGTCTTTACCCTTTGTCCTTTGAATGAAAACTCTTTCTTTCCATCACAGAAAAATCATGAGTTTCCATCAGCCATGGTATTTTTAAGAGTGATTTAAATGCAGTTATATTCTCATTTGAAAATAGACATACACTCCAAATAATGTATATGAGCACACAGGGATTATAAAAAGAAATTTTAATTCACGTAAAACACAGCTACTTACATAGCACTTCTTAAATTGTCATGAGACTTAAGTTGCTAATCATAGCTTCCTTTTTACAGCATTCTTGCCATTTTCCTTCCACTACATCTGCCAGCATGTTGGTTAGATGGAGTTCTTCTGGTGCAGTCAAGGAAATCATCCTTTTCTCAACTTTGAAATCTTTGATGGCCTGAGATTATTGAATTTTTAATGGGAATAATTTTAGCTTTACAGAAAAGATTTACAGGTAGGACTAGAGAAATACAATATATACCTCACCTATTTTTCTCTAATACATATGTATGTAATACATCTTACATACCATGGCACATGTGTCAAAACTAAAACTTAATGAATAGTATTAACTGGACTTGAGGTTTTATTTGGATCTCACTAGTTGTTTTTTAATAATGTCTCTTTTCTGTTCCAGAATCTGATCAGAAATGGTACATTGTATTTGCATGTAGTTTCCATGTGTTCTAAATTTCTACTGTTCAATGAAAAATTTTAAGCATTTCCTTGTTTTATAAATGATTTGGGCAGTTTTTAGAAGCTGTGGAAATACCCTCAATTTGGGTATATGTATGTATGTGTGTATTTTTTCTCATTACTGCACTGGGTTATAGATTTTGAGAAAGACTATCATAAGAACGAAGTGCCCTTCTTACTATATTTTGTCAAGGACTGGAATACGTCAAAATACTTTATCACTGATTATGTCGACCTTGATATTTTGCAGTATTTGCTTGGTTTACCCATTGTGAGTTACTATTTTTCTCATTTCCGTATTCTATTTTCTGAAGCAAGTCACTAATTCCAGCTCATTCTTAGGGAGGGGAAGATAAACTCTAATTCTTGAGAGGGGGAGAAACACATCAATATATCATTTGAAAATATTTTGTAAATGAGTTTCCCTGATCTTCTTCATGTATTTATATATTAAATCATTTATTTGTGTTCATATAAAGTGATCAATAATTTTTTTTACTTTGGATTACAATTCCAACACTACATTTTCTAATGTGTTGTTCAAATTATTTCAACTTTGATCTCTGTGTGTTCTTTCAGATTGACCCCTCTGTTCCTTTGATGTATTTTCTTTACCTTATTTTGTGAACATGTCCTTATTTTATAGCACTACATGATGCTCTAGGCTCGTCTTGCATTTTTTCTGTGCTGGATCAAGAATCTGGTATTTTTTTGAAAGTACTTCGTGGATAATGATAGATAGAAACCAAAACCTTGTCTCTGTGTATGGTTTTACGATCACTGTAGTCTCACTGCTTCTAGGACTCTTAGTATGCAAAGCTACCTTTACAGACGCACGCAAACACACACACACACACACACACACACACACACACACACACACAACATACATTTGTATAGATAATATAAGACTTGTGTATACATCTATCTCTCTCTGTGGGCATGTGTATGTGTGGGAGGGAGTAAACATGAGTTCATACTGATGTCTCCAACTCTAATCCAGTACTGCAAGTTTCATTTTTTGTCTTTCATATGGCTGCTTGTGACTTCTTTCTCTGAGACTCAGAAACATGCATCTCCTTTTCTACCATCTGTTTATCTTTTTTTTTCCATCTGACTCTACAGGTAAATTAGTTTCACAATTGTGAATCCACTTGATTGTGAGAAACAAAATGTCAAACAGCTGTAGAATGTTTAGTATATTTTATTTTATTTTGTTTTAAATCCTTAGACTTGAAATTTCCAGTCACAACATTGTTTTCTAAAGGTACTTAGGTCAGCTTGCTTTTTTGCTTCATAATTTCAGTGAGGTTTGTCATACTTTTGTAATAATACTAGATTTACTTGTTATGGTTTCTATTTAATCAAAAAATCGTCTAATTTTCTGGTTGATTTTTTAAAAAATTTACATGCATTAAATTTCACCAGTTGTCTTTTACAGTTCTGTAGGTGTTAGCAAAATCAGACTAATGTGTCTACATAGTAGCGCCACACAGAAGAGTTTTATCACTCTAAAAAGTCCCCTGTTCCCCTTCTCTTAGTCAATACATCTATGTTCTCTTAAGCCACAAAAATAATATTCTCTTTTCTATTTCTTTAGTTTTAAATTTCTAGGATTCCACATGAGTTATATTATAAAATATGTGGCTTTTAATTCTTCCTTCTTTCACCTAGTAAAATGCATTTAAGGTCCATTCATGTGGTGGGTGCATGTGCATGACTCAACAGCTCATCTCTTTGGTCAGTGAATAATGTTTCATGGAAAGGGATGTGTATTTATCCCTCTGCTGCAGGTCATAGTTTCTCAAAGATGGGCAACTGAAGGAACAGAAACTTGTTCTTCACTTTTGAGAAAGACATACTCCTGACATGACTTACCAGGATGGAGCGTTTGGGTCCCCCAAAGATAGCATTCAGTAGACAATTCTAAAGCATTGTAACTTAGTGGTAAAAATAAATACATTATAACACAATGGCTAATCTAAACCATCTTTACAAAGATGTTATTTACAAACATGTTCATCAATATAAACAAACACAGAAATGACACAGATAATGAATTATCACTAAAGGAATTTAAGACAGCTATGGCAAATATGTTCAATATGTTCAAATATTCAACATGTTCTTCAGAATGCAAGATAATTATATTATAAATAGAGAACCAAATGAGATGAGATTCTTTAGAGATAAAATTGACTATATCTGAAATGAAAATATGGGATTGATAGCAATTAGGGACTAAAGCCTAATAAATTAGGGAACTCATAGAACATGCAATAGAAAGGGTTAAAACTTAAACCTAGAGAAAACAGTTTTATTTAAAGTAGTAACTCAGTTACTTGTAGGATTATATCAAGCAATACACCCTACATATAATTGATATCCCCAAAAATTGGCACAGAAGAGGGACAGAAAACAGTATTTTAGTATAATGACCAAACTCTTTCCAAATGTAATTAAAAGTAAGAACTAACAGTTGAAATTTTTTGTAAATAAAAAAGGAAGGAAAACACAAAACAAAACAAAAAGAAATAAAATTATCCAAGTAAGATAAACATAAAAGAAATGCAATTCTATGGTGGCACAACATAATCATATTGCTGAAAAGAGTGATAAAGAGATAAGCTTAAAAGCATCCAGAGATACCTAAACGTTTGCAAAGGAATGAGTATTATGGAAAACTGTTGACTAGGCAAATATTAAAGATTTTTTTCTAAGTTTTTTCAATTATGGACTTTTTTCTTTAAAAATAATATTAACAACAAAGAAATTCTTAAATGTAAGAAAAAATTAATGATTTTATCTTTTCTGAAATAAAATGGTGA
>NW_016806973.1:1273902-1305555 GCF_001698545.2 Rhinopithecus bieti | reverse complement strand
CCATATATCTCTCAACTTACTGGGCTCATCCCACTACATGTCTCCCCACCATATATCTCTCAATTCAAAGACTACCATATATCTCAACTTTAGAAAGACACCACCTGGAAAGTCCCCGATAAGAGCACAGTCGTTTGTGAGAGCGCGGGAACCAATAAAAAAACTGCTAAATGTATAGACTTAAAATGTTAACCAATTGTAATGCTGTAACCTAGAGAATTCCCTCGTTCCTCTGCAACTTTACAAGTCCTGTTTACATTAGGCTATAAAAGGCAAGTGCATGCATTGTTCAGGGCCCTCTTGTATGTTGTAAAACGGAGGGACCAAGTTCGAACTTGCATTAAAGATCCTTGCCGCTTGGCTTTGACTCTGGTCTCTGGTGGTCTTTTTCGGGGAATAAAAGGTCTGGGCATAACACCAGCTACTTGGGAGGCTGAGGCAGAAGAATCACGTGAAGCCGGCAGGCAAGGGTTGTGGTGAGCCAAGATAGTGGCATTTCACCACCCTGTGCAACAAGAGTGAAATTCGGTCTCAAAAAAAAAAAAAAAAAGACTGGCAATGTCAAGTTTTAGAGGGAATCTTAAGGAACTTGTACTCCCATACAATGCTGGTGGAAATGCAAAATGTAACATTCATCTTGAAAATGTTTTCATTTTCTTTAAAAGTTAAGTATTCATCTCTCCTGTGATATGGTCATTCTACTCCTAAATATTTGTCCAAGATAAAAGATTTGAACATGAGTTTTTATAGAAACTTTATTTATAAATAGACAAAAACTGAAAATAACTTGAGTCTATCAACTGGTGGTTGGGTAAAAAGAATCATGGTGTGTTCATATAATGACATACTATTGAGCATTTGTATAATGGCATTATATAGAAATATGAAAAGTATTGAAATACTGAGATTTGCAACAAAATGAATGAAACTCGAAGTAAGTATGCTGGGTGAAAGATGGCAGATGTAATGAGTACATGACATATGCATGTTTTTAATAAAATAGAAAAATAAAGGAGTAAAATTTTAAAATGAAAAATCTCTAGAATATACAAAGGAATCCATAGGACAAAGGGTTAATCAATGGTTGTCTGAATGGGGAGAAGTGGAGAGGAGAAGGAATGAGATATTATAATGAGAGAGTGGAAACTCTTTGTAGTAACAGATACATTCACTTATGATTGGGATAATATCATTGGGTGTATATGAGAACATCAAATTGTACACACTTTAAATATACATTGTTTATTTTTGGTCAGTTATACATAAACAAAGCTACTGAAATTAAAAGTATTAACCTACATGTCAAAACCTATGATTGTGAATATTATAAAAGCAAACCTATGAGAACATCTTGGTGATATCAATTAGGCAACAATTTCCTAGATGTGCTATTAACAGACTCAATGATAAATAGCACAACATCAAAAGGCAGAATTTCATTTCTTCAAAAGATACCCTGAAGTGAATCAAAAGACAATTCATATACTGAGGAGAAGTATTTGCAAATGCATCTGACAAAGAACTTTTCCAAATTTTTATATCCAAAATATGTTTTAAAACCCTGAAACTCAATAATAAGGAGACGAATACCCCAATTGATAAATGCCCAAAAGACTTGAACAGCCTGCACCACACACAATGCATGAATCAAATAAGAAACTGCAATTTAGCTCAATATCATTGATCACTGAAGAAATGCAAATTAAAATTCCAATAAGTAAGTCCCACATGTGCCTGTGAGAATATCTAAAATTAAAAAGGTTGATCATAGCATTGCTAGTGAGTGTGTGGAGCAAGTAGCAATATCATACCTGGCTGCTGGGAATGAAAGTGTTATGATCACCTTGAAAAACAGTTGCATAAAAAGGTATACATATACCTACCCTTTGTCCTAGTCATTACACAATTAAATGTTACCTATTTGTAGATTCTTAGGCTTGAATGTGTAGAAGTTTTCTTTGTAATAGCCAAACCTTGGACACTGCTTCAATATCCATCACCAGATAAATAGACAAATAAGTTGTGATATGTTCATACAATGGGATACTACTTGGCAGTCAAAGAATGAACTGTTGATTCAGGAATCAACGAAGATGAACCTCAAAATAAGTTGCTGCATGAAGAAGCCAAAAAATAAAGAATATGTGCTATATGATTATATTTATACATGGTTCCATAAAATGCACCCTCATTTTGCTGACAGAAAGTATAGTACTTGGTTGGGGACAGAGATATGAGAAATGCAACGTGTGGGAGGAAAGAATTACAATGTTTCAAGAGGAAACTTGGCAATGAGTGATAAGCTCATTATCTTAACTACAGTAATGATTTTATGCATCTACACATATATGCAAACATAGAAACTGGACACTTAAAATATGTGCTGTTGATTGACAACTAATCCAATAAAACTATTAAAATGTACACGTTATTAGGACTCCTTAATTTTTATCTCTTATCCTAATCTCATTCTTGAACTAAAAGTTTACGTATCCAACTTTCTGCCTGATGTCTCCTCTAGGAGTTCCCGCAGGAATCTCTAATTTCGAATATATAGAGCTTGATATTCTTTTTCCAAATTTTCATCTCTTGTAATATTGAAACTCTTCATCAGTGGTAAATTCATTTTTCTAGTTTCTTAGCTCAAAATCCTTAGAATTATGTTTTTGTAATTCTTTTATCCTCTCATACCCTACATCAAATCTCTCAGCATATCTTGTGTTGTCTGTCTTTAAATTACATCTAGGAGCAACTCCTTCTCAATACCTTCACTGTTTGCACTATAGTCCAAACCAGTCTGTTGTATCAACCCCCTACAATGCCCTTTAACTTTCAAAATGTCTTTCATTGTTATTCCCCTCTAGAGCAGCCAGGTGGACCCTTGTAATGCATTCACATAATTGTGTCACATTGTCAGCTCCTCCTGTGCCCTCCTATCCTACTCATAACAAAATCAAAAATCCTTTTCTTAGTTTACAAGATTCTACAAAATCTAGTAGCCCTGCTCTCACCTATCAATCAATCTGCTTCAACCACCTTGGAGTGCACTCTTGCCTCAGACATTTGCACTTCATGGATGCTCTTTCCGGAATGTCCTCTACTGAAATATTCACCAGGCTTATTCCATCCCTTCATTCACATCTCTACCCAAAATGTCTATCCTTGGAGAGGCTATCGTGTCTGTAGTAGCACCACCTCGCCACATTCATTGTCTTCATAGCATGTATCATTACATCCAATTTTACAGCACGTGTGTTTGTAAATTGTTTGTACCTCCCGTTAAAATATAATCTTAAGAGGAGCAACTTGGTCCTCTTTTATCTACTGCTCTTTAATACGTTTGGTGATTGATACAAATCAGTTGCTTTACTAAACGAATCAGTCAATACACACAGCGTTAACATTGGCAATCTCAAAAAGTTGAGAATTACAAATCTAGACTTTAGAGCCAGCTCATCTATATGCTTCTCAAATGTTAACTGTGAACTGCAAAACATTGAGACTCCTACATCTTTCAGAGTAATTCTTCCACACTGTTAAAATATTAAATAGTACCCAAAATTTCATCAATTCTGGCAGAAAAAAACCAGCAACAATGATTTTTAATGTGGCTTAACCAAATTGCATGTTTGACTCTCATAACACAAAACCGTTTATGTATTAGTGCCCTATGTATTTTCACATAGTGTTGGCAGCATAAGTACATGATATTCATTGGCTTTGCATCTCCATTTTACTAACATTGTTTCCCTACTTGTAGCAACCCTTTGAATTTCTTAACTTTTCATGATGCTTTTGTAGTTGACAAATATAGATGTTGGGTTTTATTGAACACATGTTTCATTTCATATTCAATGTTTTAATCATCAGGTTGCATATACATTAATTTGTTTCTAAACACTGAAATTTAGCAAAGCATGTACACAAATATAACATTAATACTTAAATGTCCAAATGTTCATGCAGTTCATTAAGATTTTGTTTTAAATTTACTTAAAAGAAAGCAAGCCATCAATAGACTTTTTTCTAAAATAATGCTTTTATCTATATTCTGATCTCAACACAGAACTTTAGATAATGATTCTGTCATTTCATTAAATTGCCACACCTAATTCTGAAAAAAAATCGATTTAACAAGATGATCACTATGGTATGATTCAGCTGTCAATTTAAAATATATCCTTGGTTAGAAATTTTTCTTAAAAAATACATAACTAAGTAATAATATAATATTTTATTGTTACTGTTTTATAATTTAAATTGCATATAGATTGACATCTAATATATATTTATATGTCTATCTCTATACAGATAGATTTTTTTAGACATGTGCCTGAAATGTAGTTAACATTAAAAGATAATTAGTAATAATAAGGTCCAGGCCTAGAAAAGGTGTTTTTTGTGCACCATAAAATGTTCTTTCCAATTGGAACTTAGAGATTTTTTTGTATTTAATTATTCCTAATTAATTAATTTTATTTAATTATTATGATCATCAAGACTCTCAGCATCTTAATTAGCACATTGTGGGGAAAATATTATTGGTCATATACATTTTAAATATAACTTATCATATTACATCCACATAATCCACAAATATATACCATATAGCAAAAATGGGAAGTAAGTAGTCAATGTTCTAGATAATAAATTGCAAACTCTTTATCAATGATATTCCTGACACAAAATTTCTAGATTTATTTAAATTAAAATGAGGCCAGGCATGGTGGCTCATGCCTGTAATCCCAGCACTTTGGGAGGCCAAAGTGGGCAGATCACCTGAGGTCAGGAGTTCCAGACCAGCCTGGCCAACATGGTGAAACCCTGTCTCTACCCAAAATACAAAAATTAGCTGGGCATGGTGGTACATGCCTGCAATCCCAGCTACTTGGGAGGCTGAGGTAGGAGCATTGCTTTAACCTGGGAGGCAGAGGTTGCAGTGAACTGAGATCACACTATTGCACTCTAGCCTGGAAGACAGAGCAAGATTCTGTCTTGGAAAAAAAAAAAATTGTGCTATTTCTCTATTAGTATCTTAGTATATCTCTAACACCCTAACAATCCTTACATCTTGGATTGTTTGTATACAACAGTAAAATGTAACAAAACTCTAGAGCTTTAAAAAGTTTTTAAGTTGTTCATAAAACAAGATAAGTGTATAAATTGTATGTTTTAAAGCAAAGTGAATTAATATTTAATTTTGAAACTGACACAATTGTTTTAAAGTATGGGCTGAAATTCATGAGCCCATAGATTTCAATTATGTGCTATAATTTCCCACTTCATGCTAAATCAGGCGTCATATTGTAACATTAAATATTTCACAAACTGAAATGCACATTATAAATCTGGAAAGTTATTGAAAAGGTAAACAATACAAATAGCATATACCATTAAATCTCTCTACTCAAAGGAATCTACAATAGAAGTTTTATGATAACTTGAAGAACAAATAAACATCTCTCCATATTATTTGAATTCATTATATTCTATAATACTAGAGATGACTTATAAACATAATGCCAGATAAAATTCCTTTTATAAAAACTGTATGAATTCAATATTTCTATGCAATTTTAAAGAGAATTCATTGTTAGTACCATATATCATACACTTTTTAAAAACTGCACAAACTCTGTGTACACATACAGAAGCATGCATACAATTCAACACTTAATTATCTAAATGCTACAGTATGAAGCATTTCTCAGTAAAATTAAAATATAGTATTTGTATATGATAGGAAACTTAAATAGTATGACTGCTACATAAGATACATGTCACTGAAACTGTTCTAAAGAAAATCCAAGTTTTCAAAATAAGAACCACTTTATTCAGTTGTGAAAGTTTAGTTTTCCAAGGTTCTATGAATTAATGAAGAAATAGATAACACCCAGAGTTATATTTTATATTTTAACCATATTTCAGTATATTTTATCCTTAGAGCAGACAATACAGTTTTCTAGAAATTATTTAGTAGCTATACAATGTGTACCTTAATTGGCAACACTGAGTTTTCAATGAAGTTTTATTGAGCTTGTACTATTTATTTGTATTTTCTATGTACAAGTAGGCAAAGATAAATTGTATAACTGATAAAATAATTTCTGATGAATATGCAAAATAGTTACAAACTTTAATATTCACATAAAATATGTTGTTACCCTAATAATATGTATAAAAGAAGCAATCTTTTATTTCTAAGATAATGGAATAATTTTATGCTTAGCTATGTGAATATTTTTTCTGTAATTATAAGCATCTTATAAAAATAGAAACACTGAAACAACAATAAAAATGAAATAAGCTGGAGATCTTCCAATGGTACCTATCTTCTCATGTTCTTCCCTTGCAGTGAAATAAACAGATAATCAGCTTTGCTGATTAAACAAATGATTTGCAGAATATTCAGGCATTTCAGTTACGTCAATATGGGTTTTTTCTTATAAGTTACTTGTTGCTGCATAACACAGCATTCCAAACTTTGGTGGCTAGTGACATGTTTAATATTCTAGCTTTCATTTTTGTGGATTGCCAATGTAGTTTGGATTCATCATGGTTGTTCTTTTCGTAGGAACTGGGTTTTCTCGTTTATCCGTTCTTAGTTGCACGTCAGTTGTAACTTGACATTCCTGATCTTGACTCATCTCTCTTCTATGACTGAGATCGTGGCTGCATCCAGTTGTGTGACGTCAGGCTCAGGTTTACACAGTCTTCTACAGTCGACTTAGACGCATGGGAGCGAGGCATCCAAAGAGACACAGTGAGAGACTACAAGGCTTGGAATGGGAACATCATCATTTCTGCTACATTCTATTAGATAAAGAGTCTCACAAGGATATACTAGATTCAAGGAGAGGAGAAAAAATATGCCACTTCGTAATGGGAGGAACGGCACAGTGACATCGTAAAGGGTATTTGTAAGAAAGAAGCAAAATGGGTGCCCTTTTTGCAACTTTATTCAGGTGGAAAGAAAAATTTTATACTAGAAAAATAAAAAAGAAATAGTTATTATAATTAGAACATATGGGAGAATACAACTTTTAGAAGACTTAACCTGTATTTGTGAAATAACAATACGTTTAAACTGAAAACACTGATTGGTTCTTAGATTTCTCTATAATTAATTAAACAATTACTGTGGCTATACATTCAAATCTATCCCAATCTCTACAGAGTTGCAGCACACACATCCATATGCATACACATACATCACTGGAAATGCCGCTTTAAAATGCAGGCAAACTTGGCCGATTGTTCAGTTATATTACGGACACAGCTTAAGGTGTAACATTTTTATTCTAATTGTGCTTTTCCTGCTTTCCCCACTACATCTTTTCCTCATGAAATTCAATGAATCTGATTAAGTGAGTATTATATTTTATTTTTCCTTTACTTTTGTTCCACTTGCAAGTGGAAAATTGCTATTGAAGATTTAGCTAGCTATCTTTTACCTGTCAACTACTCATGAATGCATAACATCAAACTAGGGAAAATAAACATAACAATAGGACATTAAATCCGCATTTCTAAGCTCCCCAAAATAGGTTTCCTGATTTTATGCTGCTGTAAATTCCTTAAGTATGTTTATTTCTAATTGGTGTAATAGATTGTTAGTAGAGTAAATGGGACTGGCATTTAATTTTTCTTGTATTTCCATAAACGTGGATTCTCAGGGATTGAAAGATTCTGAGCAACTTCTGTTTATAAAAGCTTTGAGTGTATTGGAAAATGAAGAATGAAAACCACAGGCAACACCAGAGTTAGGTTATTGTAGATGTCGCTCTATATAGCAAATACACATTTTTAACACAACAATACAGTACAGCATACATACATAGTCAATCCAGCTATGATTTTAGAATGTGTGAAATTAAGAATTTGTGGAGCACAGAAGCAGAGTAATTATTTAGGTTTCCAGTGTGAAGCCGCATGATGAAGGGCTTCTTTTCATTCTGTTTACCTCTGTCAGTGGACATACAGCATAAGGGAGGGGCTTGATCACAATTCTGAACTCTAAGTCCCTTATAAATGTTTCTTTTGGCCTCTCTGTGATGGACACTGATTCCATCCGTCTGTTTGTGTTTTTTATCTTCTATCTAGACATGAAATGGGCATTTATTTGATGACTTTGCATGGTTTCTTCAAGCAAAACGTTAGAGGGATGTTTTCAGGGCCATCCAATCCATTTTAGTAAGGGAAGTCATTAGAAGAGCAAAATAAAACCTTCAAGAAATTTCAACAGAAAGTTAAGAATAGCAGTCAATAATAATAATTGATGGTAAGGAAGAATAATTCTATCTTGACCTGCCTGGGGAACTGAAGATCATTTCCTCTAGTTGTTGACTGAAATTGCCAATAAATAAATAAATAAATAACTAATAAATAAATAAATAAAGTGGCCCTCTAAAATTTTGAAAGTGAGAAATGTCTTTGAAGTGAGAAAATGTCTTTATTGAGGGGCCTGTTTTTTAAGTGACCTGTTCAGGCATCATCTATCTCCAAGTTTTCACAGAGCTCCAGGCTAGGAATGGCATCAAAGGTAAAATTGATCCAAAGAAGAAACAGACATTTCAGCTTCAGAATTTTGAAACTACCGTAGTTATGTATTTCTGCCTAGGTTGCAATGTTTAGCCATAAATATTATTGTTAATTATGGATTCAAAATCACTGGATTGAAAAAAATATGTTTTCATAAATATCTTGGACATAGATACTGCTAAGCTAACAGAAATTAGATATATCTTTTAAAACTGTAACTAAAAAATTCGGTCCTGTAGTTTCCTCACCATAAAGGATTATAAAGATAATCTCTTAGGACCCAGCATTACATTCTCAGTATGATGAAGAAGTTGCCATCATACATCTGATGTGTTTTTTTTTACTTCATGAGGTAGAAGTGAGGTTGTTAGTTCAGGACTTGAATAGAGGAAGCTGAATGGGAGCAATGAAGACATCGAATGATACAGCACATTTTAGCTGATAGAGTGGGGAAGTAAACTTAGTAGAGAAACATGGTTGGGTTTGGGCCATTACTGAGGTACAGTTATAATCTTGAAACAGTTCAGTAAAATTGGTAAATTAAATATTGAAATTTTCTCTCAATATGCTCAAGTTCCTTAAATGGCTTCTCTCTTTTCCTAAAATAAGAGCACAATTTTTAATGCAGCCCCAGAGGTCCTTTATGGTCTGTCTCTCACCAACTACTTCTACATTAGCTTAACCATACTGATGCGTGTAAGTAGAAATAGCTCACTCCACTCACAACACAACTAATCTTGCACATATTCTTCAACAAAAGCATTGTACTTTCAGTAGAGTCGATTTACAAGTAGTTTGTCACGCAGAATAACAAAAGACGATACTGAAGCATGGTTAGATAACAACATTTGTAAATTTTACTTTTTTACTAAGGACTTTATTTATTTATTTTGAGATGGAGTCTTGCTCTGTCACCAGGCTGGAGAGTGCAGTGGCGCAATCTCGGCTCACTGCAACCTCTGCCTCCTGGGTTCAAGCCATTCTCCTGCCTCAGCCTCCCAAGCAGCTGGGACTATAGGCGCGCAAAACCACACCTGGCTAACTTTAATATTTTTAATAGAGACGAGGATTCACCATGTTGGACAGAATGGTCTCATCTCCTGACCTCATGATACACCCGCCTTGGCCTCCCAAAGTGCTGGGATTACAGCGTGAGCCACCGCGCCCGGCCAGGTGCCCTGTTTTAACATGTTCTGGGGCTCCAGCAGTGTTTCCCACCACTGCCTTCGCATTATCATTTCAAATCTCAAGACAGTGAAATGCCATAATTTTGACCTCCCAAATACCCTGAACAAAATCTCAGAGACCTTTACGAGGTCCACAGATCACTGTCTCAGAATCTCGGACGAAGAATAATTTTTACATGTTTACTGTTTGTATTGCTCTACAATCTCCCAGCCTGTCCAAGAAACCTCAAACACATTTTCAGATATAAACTTATATTCATGCTAATAGAAATCTTCTCTGACACATCTGGTTTCATCTTCATAGCACCAAGGACTTTTCCTTTGAGATGCTCATAATGGTTGGAATTTCCCATTAGTTTATTATTTGCTTGAATTTCTAATCTTCTAAGAGACAACAGATCATAAAATCAAATAATTACAGCCCCAGGAAGTTCATGCATGAAATCATTGAATTGGATAGTTTGTGGAATAAAAGTAAGCAGACACATAATATCTAAGGGAGCGGTGCATGATGCTCTTTTGGAAAACATGCAAATCCTTTCCCTTGGTGGAATACAGACAGGTTGAAAATTACATTGAATATATCCTCGGACTCCAGTTTGTCACCTGTGCCTCAGTTTGGAATATTCATAAAGACATAGTCACTGACTTTGTATCGATTTTTTTTTTTTTTACCTTTTTCAAAAAATGTTACAGCCGCACCTAGCACTGTCAGAAATATGTTGAATCCTCAGATAAGTTCAATGAATGAAAGAACACAGTTTTTGCTAACTAAAATGTTATTAGGATATTAATACGTAAAGAATTTGGTGTTTGAGAGGGTAAAATAGTGATTCCAGGCTCTTTAGTGGACTACTGATTGTAAATTATAAGTGACTTTTGGGCTATGTGAGACATAAATTACAATCAGGTGCAGAAAGTTATACCATGATGTTGACAAAACTAAGTGCCTGTAGTACTATAGTGGAATCAAATTGATGGCTCATAAGTTATCAGAATGACAAGTGATAGCTGTGTATTTTTCCCTCCTTCTATAGTAAATACACTTGATTCCAAGTGCTACAAATGGATGTTTTTGTTGAACTTGTTAAAGTGATTGTGGTTTTTCGTACATAGTTTACCACTATAGTAAACAACACTGATTTAATTTTCAAATATTGAACCATCGCTGAATATCCAGGATAAAACTGAATCGTTCAATATGTCCTGTCTTTGTAATATTTTAAAATATGTTTTTAATTGACAACATAAAATTGTTTTTATGGTTATGGTATACAACATGATGTTTTAAAATACATATATGATGTGAAATTAATAAATTGTTAATATAATTAAAATATGTTATTTCACATACTTTTTTATAATTAAAACACTTCATATCTACTCTTTTAGCAATTTTCAAGTATCAACATATAGTTATAACTATAGCCACCATGCTCTGCAATAGATCTCTTAAAATTATTGCTCCTATCTAACCGAAATTTTGTATCCTGTGACCAAAATCTGCCCAAACTCCCCTGACCCCAGACTCTGGTCACTACCATTCTACTTTTTGCTTCTGAGTTCCACTTTTTAAATTCTGTACATAAGTAAAATCATGCTATATTTGTCTTTCGGTTCCTGGTTTATTTCACTTAACATAATGTCATCTATGTTCATCTACAATGTCAGCAATGACAGAATTTCCTTCTTTATGATGCTAAATAGTATTCCATGTGTCTATATACCACATTGTATTTATCCATACTTAGATTCTTAGATTCACTCATCCATTAATAGACACTTAGGTTAATTCTATATCTTGGCCATTTAAAATAATGCTGCAATGAACAGAGGGGTGCAGATATCTCTTTGACATACTGATTTCATTTCCTTTGACTATATTCCCAGATGTAGAATTGTTGATTCATAATGGCAGTTCTATTTTTATTTTTCAACAGTCCTCCATGCTGTTTTATGAAATAGTTGTACTAATTTACATTTTCACCAACAATGTGCAAGTGTTTCCTTTTCTCCAGATAATTGCCAACACTTAATATCTTTAGTCCTTTTATTTTCCTCAGAACACCATGTTTGCCACTAAACAATTTGCAGGTAACCTCAGCTATTTGGATTGATCTCATTATTTGGCCTTCAGTCTTCTTCTTTTTTCTTTTCTTTTTTTAAGAGATGGAGTCTTACTCTGTTGCCAGGATGAAGTGCAGTAGTGCTCACTGCGACCTCCGCCTCCAAGGTTCAAGCAATTTCCCCTGCCTCAGCCTCCCAGGTAGCTGGGATTACAGGCACTTGCCACCACGCCCGGCTAATTTTTTTGTATTTTAGTAGAGATAGGGTTTCACCATATTGGCCAAGATGGTCTCGATCTCCTGTGATCCGCCCACCTTGGCCACCCAAAGTGCTGGGATTACAGGTGTGAGCCACCGCGCCCAGCCCAGTCTTTTTTATAATAGCCGTATTAACAGGTGTAAGATCATAATTTATTGTGGCTATAATTTGCATTTCCCCAATGATCAGCGATGTTGAGCATTTTTTTCAAATATCTCTTGGCCATTTATATGTCTTCTTTTGATAGTTGTGCCTATTCTGATTCTTTGCACATTTTTAATCGGGTTTTTTTTTTCTTGCTATTGAGTTGTTTGAGTACCTTACATATTTTGAATATTAACCCCTTATCAGATGAATCATTTGCCAATATTTTCCCCCACCTCCTAGGTTGTTTCTTAACTATATTGGTTGTTTTTTATGCCGTGCAGGAGACTTTTATTTTGCTATAATCTTATTTGTGTATTTCATTTTTGTTGCTTGTGTTTTTGGAGTAATGTCCAAAATTTATTGTCCAAATCAGTTTTATAAAACGTTCCCTTTACATTTTCTTCTAGAGCTTTATAGTTTAGGTTATATTTTTAGTATTTAATCCATTTTGAGGTAATTTTTGCATAAGACGTGAGATGGGGGTATATTTCTATTCTTCTGTATGTAGATATGCAGTTTTCCAACAGCATTTGTGCAAGAGATTGTTCTTTCCCACTTGTATATTCTTGGCATCTTTGTCAAAAAATCAATGGACAGTAAGTGCGTAAACTCACCTCTGTTCTGTTCAACTGGTCTCTGTGTCTCTTTCTATGCTAGTACCATGCTTTCTTGCTTACTATAGATTTATGGTACATTTTGAAGTCAGGTATTGTGATACTTCCAGCTTTGTTCGTTTTGCTCAAGATTGCTTTGGCTGTTTGAAGTCCTTTTGAGTTCAATAATTTTTTTTTCATTTCTGTGAAAATATATCTTTGCAGCTTTAATAGTAATTACACTTGAAGTGTTGATTCCTTTGACAGTATGGACAGTTTAAAAATATTAATTTTTCCAATGCATGAATAGGGGCCACTATTCTATTTATTTGTGTCTTCTTCAACTTCTTTTATCAGTATTTCATAGTATTCAGTGTACACATCTTTCACCTCCTTGGTTAAATGTATTTCTCTGTGGGTTTTTTTCTTATAACTATTGTAAATGGATTTTTAAAAAAATTTTTTTAAAGACAGTTCACTATTGGTGTATAGAAATGCTACTGATGTTTGCACTTTGTATTCTGCAACTTTAATAAATTGGCTTATTACATTTTAACAGTTTTCTGCTGAAGTCTTTAGAGTTTTCTATTTATAAGATCAAGTCATCTGCAAACAAGGTCAATTTAACTTTTTCCTTTCCTATTTGGATAACTTTTATATCTTTCTCTTGCCTAACTGCTTTGTCTAAGACTCCCAGTACTATGTTAAATAGAAGTGGTGAGAATAAGTCATCCCTGTCTTATTCATGATCTTAGAGAAAAGGTTTTTGACTTCTCACCATTGAGTATGATGTTATCTGTGGGCTTGTCATATATGGTTGTTTTTGTGATAAGATACACTCCTTCTATACCTAAGTTATTGAGAGTTCTTACCATGAAAAAATGTTGAATTGTGTCAAATGCTTTTTCCGTATCTGTTGAACCGATGGATGTAATTTTTATGTTTCAATCTGTTGTGGTTTCTCACTTTTATTAATTTGCATCTGTTGGATTATCCTTGCATCCCAGGAATAAATGCCACTTAATCATGGTGAGTGATCCTTTTAATGTGCTGCTTAATTTGATTTACTAGTATTTTGTTGAGAATTGCTGTATCTATTTTTATTAGAGATATTGGCTTGTAATTTCCTTTTTTGTAGCATCTTTGTCTAGTTTTGGTATTAGGATAATGATAGGCTAAGAATAAAAGAGAGAAGACACAAATAAATAAAATTATAAATCAAAGCAAAGCTCTTACAACTGAAATTACAGAAGTACAAAAGATTACAAGAGTCTAATATAAACAATTATACACTAAAGTTTGGATAACTTGGAAGAAATAGATAAATTCCTGGGAACATAAAAACTACCAAGACTGAATTATGCAGACAGAGAAGATTTGAACAGAGCAGTAACGTGTAAGAAAATAGAATCAGTAACAAAAAGCCTCCCATCCAAGAAAAGCCCAAAACCTTCATATTGAATTCTACCAAACATTTAGAGAAGAGCTAATACTATTCCTTCTCAACGTCTTCCAAACATTTGTAGAGGAGACAGTAATAAAAACTTATTTTATCTTTATTATTTTTTTGCAGTCAGCTTGCTTATATATTCGGAATTTTGTGTCCAATTTCATAAAGTATGTTGATGTGCATTTTATTTTTCTTATTCCTTTGGTATTTCTATCAATATAATGTTGACTTCATACAAGACTTGCAAAGTCCTCTCTCATTTATGGAAGACATTATATGTGATGGTTATTTTTTCTTCTTTAAATGTATCTTAAGTATTTTCCTGTGAAATCATCTGGGCCTGAAACTCTATATTTTGTAAGTTTTCTATTTGGTAGATTTCTACTCTGGAATGCTTTTAACTTTAAATTCAAGACTATTTATGTTATCTAGATTTTCTTGAGTTTCAGTAGTCTCTTCTAAGAATGGTTACATTTCATCTCAGTTTTCAAATGTGTGGCATAGGGTTGTTAGTGGTATTCCACTTTAACTCTTTTAATGATTTTGGAATCAGTAGTAGTATTCCTTAATTTCTGATATTGGTCATTTCTCTATTCTGGTTTCTAGATCTTTTCTTTATTGTCTTTTAGTCTAAAAGCAAACAAAAAAGTGGTTATGTATTACTTGAGTGTTTATTTTATGTTTATTTAAAAAAAAATTCAACAGAGAAATGACCTGGGAAAACTATTAGAAATATATAATTATCTAATGTACAATAATAAATGATGATATAGCAAAAGTAGTGTAGCTTTTTTGAGTAGCTTTTAAAATGCTTTCTGAGTGTGTGTCTTCATTTTCTACAAAGTGCTTTATATTTTTTTATACAATGAAACACCAACAGCTCAGCAGTACCAAGAAGAAGAGAAAATTACAAACTTTAAGGTGTGAGCTCACAGGAGTATTGACGGAATCTGAAACTCCATGAAATGATAACAAAACTTCTGATTCAATTTGTCTTTTCTGAAATACCAAAGTTATACAATAAGCTGAAATAGGTTTAGTACAAACTAGACATGGGATTGCATTCTAACTAACTACTTAGAAAATTAAAATATAGTCATGAGAAATAAATCTATTTTGTCAAAGCTGAGTATGCAATTAATTGTGAGCCAAAATCATAGAATATAGAAATACAAAAAAGGCATCACTTCCTAATTAGTTGCAATGGTGGCAGTGGAGACTATACTTCATGTGGTTTCCCTCCAGAAACCTCACCAGTGTTTCTTGGTAAGGATCTGAGAAAGATCTCCTAATAGCGCTGACAAGGAATGGGGAAAAAAATAGTCATTACGAAGCTCCTAAGATATTTCTTTAACACATGCCTACTGTCCAGGAGGCAAGACATCACCAAAGAACAACACTAAAACTTTATCCCCAGTGGGAAGACGTGTGCTTCTCACTTCCACACCTTCAGCCTTTCTGCCTCACCTAAGGAAGAGAAAATCAAAACAAAAGAACAAAACATAGTCGACAGGGGAGAGAGAACTAAAGAAACTGACAAGGAATGTTTGGCCAGAGAAGGGAGTAGAGATAACAATAACAACAATAATGACTTCATTAATATTAAAAAAAATCTACCCAGAGGACAAGAAACACTTGTAAAGGCCATATTCCCAAAACACAGCTCCAGTTCGAGACTGAGATTTAATTAGAGGATGACAGAGCATGTCCCTTTCTAAGCTCCACCAACACTCTAACAAAAGCCAGTTTAATTACACTGGATTACAGAAGAAATAGCGGTAAGGCGAAGACTCCATCTAACAAGCAGTCCAAAAGGAAGCCTCAAAGGCAAGACTGGAGACAAAACAGGCACACTAGCAAAATTTAAATTCTCTCCTAACTGCAGCTACAGTAAACATAAAATACAGTCCACACTTAGCCAGATTAACTTATATAAGTCCTTACACTAGGGACCTATTTACCACAATTCGTATTACCTGATACAACGTGTCCAGCTGACAACAGAAAATTACAAGACATACAAAAGGCAAAAGAAAAAAAAAGAATAGAAAAGAAAAGCATTCTGAATAGACAAGCAATCATTAAGATCAGAATAGAAAATACAGATTTTGTATTTATCAGAAAAGGTATCTAAATGATTGTGCTCAATATAGTAAGAGCTCTAATGGAAAACTTGTTTTTTCTTATTAAGCTATCTAATGGAATTTTTTTTTTTTTTTACATTAATGTCAGCGGAGAGATAAGACCGATAAGGAAGAAAAAATCAAAAGAAAATCCTGAAATCAAAACTACTGAAACGGAAATTAAGAATGCTCTTAATAAGCTTGCTATGCTTTGAATAGTTGTGTTCCCTTTACAATCACGTTTGAAATTTCATTACCAATGCAACAGTATTTAAGAGGTGGGCCATTAGTGGGTGATGACTCCATGAGGGCACCATGCTCATGAATGAGATTAGTAACCAAGAAGGGCTGAAGAGATCTTGCTGGGTCCTTTCTGCCCTTTCACCCTTCTGCCATGTGAAGAAACAGTGTTCATCCTCCCTGAAGGACGCTGCAATAAGGTGCCATCTTTGAAGTGCAGAATTGGCCCTTACTAGACGTCGAACCTGCTAGTGCCTTGATCTCGAAATTCCAGCCTCCAGATTTGTGTGAGAAACAAATTTCTATTCTTCACACATTACCCAGTCTCAAGTATTTTGTTACAACAGCAGTAAAGGACTAAGACAAAGCTCATGAAGACTTTCAAGAAAACTGAGGAAAGGATTAGTGAGCTTGTAGATAGGTTAATATAACCTGTAACTCAAAGGGAACCAAAGAATGAAGCTACAGATCAGGACATCCAAGAACTGCGGAACAATATTGAAAGTTATATCCATAATTAAACATCAGGAAAAGAAAAGAATAAGAATAAGGCAAAATAAATATTTGAAACAATAATGACTGAGAATTTTCCAAAATCAATATGATACATCAAATCACACATCCAGGATGCTCAGAGAACGCCAAACAAGATGAATATGAAATACACATGTACATACACAGACACACAGACACACAAAACACATACATGTATCTAAGCATAACATCATCAAGCTGCAAAAAAACAAAAAAAAATACAGGGGAAAATCTTATAGAAAGTTGGGTACATCTTAACTATACAGAAGCAAGGATGAGAATGACAACGAACCTGTCATCAGAAATCATACAACCAAATAGAGTGGAGTAACGTTTTAAGTGTTGAAAGAAAAAAACTGCCAACTTAGAATAACATATCTAGCAAAATTATCCTTCAAAAGTGAAGAAGAAATAAAGGCTTTTCAGAAAATAACTGAAGGAATTCATTACTGGAAGATCTACACTGTAAAAAAATATTAAAAGAAATTCTTTAGGTTAAATAAAGTAATATACATGAGAAACTTGGATTAATGTGTAATTTTTTAAAAGTTTTCTTATCTTAATTGATCAACAAGATAATAATTGACAGCAATGATGGCAACAATAATCAATTCATCATTGCTCAGGGATGTTAGATAAATGGCAGTAAAATCCTCACGCCTGTAATCCCAGCACTTTGGGAGGCTGAGATGAACGGATCACCTGAGGTCAGGAGCTCATGACCAGCATGGTCAACAACGTGAAACCCCATCTCTACTAAAATACAAAATCAGCCAGGCATGGTGGTGGGTGCCTATAATCCCAGCTACTCAGAAGGCTGAGGCAGGAGAATTGTTTGAATCCGGGAGGCGGAGGTTGCAGTGAGCTGAGATCAGGCCACTGCATTCCAGCCTGAGTGACAGAACTAGACTCTGTCTCAAAATAAATAAATAAATGGCAGTAAAATCACAAGAAATAAGACAGACATACTGGTAATACTACATTATGAGGTATCCATACTACACTCACAGTCGTGTGTGTGTGTGTGTGTGTGTGTGCGTGTATCTATCTATCTGTCTGTCTGTCTATCTATCTATCTATCTATCTATCTATCTATCTATCTATTTTTTGAGACGGAGCGTCACTCTGTTGCCCAGGCTGGAGTGCAGTGGCGCAATCTTGGCTCACTGCAACTTCTGCCTCCCAGATTCAAGTGATTCTCCTGCCTCAGTCTCCTGAGTAGCTGGGACTACAGACCTGTGTCACCATGCCCAGCTATTTTTTTGTATTTTTAGTAGAGACGGGGTTTCACCGTGTTAGCCAGGATGGTCTTGATCTCCTGACATCGTGATCCGCCCGCCTTGGTCTCCCAAAGTGTTGGGATTACAGGCGTGAGTCACCTCTCCTGGCTCGTAAGTTTTTATTTGAAATTGTACTTGGATTATGTAAACATATATGTTGTAAACCCTAGGGCAACCATTTAAAATGTTTGTGTTAAGTATAAATTACATGCTGACAGAGAATAAAATTAACTAATATAACATGCTCAATTAAAACCAGAGAAAACAGAAAAAGAGGAAGGAAAAGAAAGAACAAATGTAATGATGATTGAAATTAATGTATAGCTTTCATATATCCTGGAACTATTTTGAATTAATACAAATTTATATATCAGAAAATGTTTATTCTCAATAGATTAAATAATAATTAAATAATTTTAGTTTTAATTGAAGTTGTTTACATAAAATGTTTCATATTGTTTAAAATAATATTTTGTAAAATAATGATTATCCCTACAAATAAGGATGTTTATAAAGTTAACAATCAAATTTAACAAATTTATTTAAATATGATTTAAGAAAAACATGCTAAATACCTACAGGCCTGAGTGAGTCAGATCTAGATGTAGATGGATCCAGAAATCATATTTTAATCAGTCCTGTATGTAAACACCATTAGGATTTCCAAGCCATTGTCGCATTTACAGACGCACATCAATTAAAAGTTAGCACATAACAGAATGCAACTTGCTGGAACAGACTATGACATTGATAGAGTCATATTTTTTGCTAACACTTAACATTGCTTACTTCTGTTTTGTGTTTTTTTTAGACAGTGTCTCCCTCTGTCACCCAGGCTGGAGTGCACTGGCATAAGCATGGCTCACTGCAGCCTCTCTCTCCTGGGCTCAAGGGATCCTCCTGCCTCGGCCTATGTACCTGGGACTACAGGCATGCACCACCATGTCTGGCTAATTTTCTATTTTTCATAAAGATGGGGTGTCACTATGTTGCACAGGCTGGTCTCAAACTCTTGGGCTCAAACAGTCCTCTCACTTCCGCCTCTCAAAGTGCTAGGACATGAATGAGCCACTGTGCCTGGCTTATTGTTTATTTTTAACTTTTTTTTTTTTTCCTTAAAATGATTTGTTGAAATCTACTCAATGGAAGTCTCTGAGAACTGTACAACCCAAAAGCCTGAAGGAAGTGGTAAATTCTTCCTCATCCAACTTTGTCAAGTATAACCTCTCAATTGATAGAGAAAATATTGAGGCTTTGCCTTCATGCCTCAGAAAGAAGCAAAGGAGAAACCATGCTCATCTAGCATTTAGTTGGGGAGAAAAATACAGTATTAATGTTTAACTTTTTCTCAGAACAGAGATGGATGCTTTAATTCAAGGCAAGAGGCAGAAACGTTAACTCAATGGGAGCTAGGAAGCAATAAAAGGAAGAAATATATGATATCCATACAAATAATGAAGGGCATGTGGTTCTACCCTTCTACATTTCAGCAGGTCTGAATAATTTCTTACAGCTATTCCTGCCATAGGAGCCATTAGATTCAGAAGGCAGTATGAAAACAGAAAATAGCAAACGATTGATTCATAAGCCACTTTCTCAAACCTCAAGAGTTTTGTGTGTGTGTGTGTGTGTGTGTGTGTGTGTGTGTGTGTGTGTGTTTTAACATTCACTTGGTAACCTATTTAAATCCTTGTCTGTCTTCAAAATGTGTGACAACAGAAAGCAAATGTGGTCTACCCGTCAATCTTATTTAATATTCTTTGAAGTCAGATACAAAAAATATTGATATGATTATCATCAATATATTGATATAGTATTTTTGTATTGATATATTGACATAGTATCTCTGTATTGATATGTTGATATCACATCTCTTTAAAGATGGTAGAGCGAGGTCGTGGTGATGAGGATACGCAATTTGATCCCAATTCTGAAAAAGTTCATTCTATCATCTGTCTTACCATTCATTGCCCCATTGTATAATAATGGAGTGAAAGATCAACTCTTAAAATTCTCTTGCTTTTGTATAAACATTAGAACATAAGTGACAAACCTGCAAATAAAATATTTTTTTAAAAAATTGACAGAGATTAGTTTATTACTGATTAAATTATTCCTTATTAAATTGTGAGTAGAATTTTAAATCTAAATCAAATTACTTTATTAAACTTATATATGTTAATATCTACATAACTGTGACAGACATAATAGTTTAAAAATATGAGCTAACCGCAGTGCCTAAGAGCCCTGTAGCTTTATGAGGAAGATTAAGAACAAAGACACAACTACAAAACAATCACCGGGTCGTGTACTTGGCCTGGATTTTCTCATTTAGCTGTCGGGAGAGCGTGACAACTATGTAGTCACTCTTCTAGCTCTATAAGCAACTTTAGAAATAAAGGAGACAAAACTTTATGTAGAGTGTGCAGTAGTCCTCTCTAATCCACAGTTTCACTTTCTGGGTTTTCAGTTACCTGAGGTCAACCACAGTTCGAAACTATTAAATGGAAAGTTCCAAAAGTAAACAATTCATAAACTTTAAATTGAGCAATGTTCTGAGCAGTATGAGGAAATCTCACTCAGTCCCGCTCAGGACATGAATTCTCCCTTTGTCCAGCATCTCCACTCTAGCTGCCCATTAGCCACTCAGTAGCCCTCTCGGTTATCAGATCCACTGTCCCATAATCACAGCACTTGAGTTAAAGGAACCCATATTTTACTTAATAATGTCCCCAAAGCCCAAGAGTAGTGATAATGGCAATTGACATATGACAAAGAGAAACTATACAGTGCTTCACTTAGGTGAAAAGGTGAAAGCTCCCAACTTAATAAGATAAAAAAGGAAAAATGTATACTGAGCTTCCTAAAATTTACCCTAAGAACGGATCTGTCCATGAAACTGTGAAGAAGAAAAAATTTATGCTAGATCTGCTGTTGCACCTCAAACTGCAAAAGTTATAGCCACAGAGCATGTTACATGCTCAGTTTAAAAGGCTTCAAATTTGTGGGTGCAAGACATGAATGGAAGTGTATTCTGATATAAGGTAGTCAGGTTCATTCTACCATCCCAAGTAGCATCACTCAAGAGGGGTTTGGGAACGTATTTCAAATGGAGAAGGAAAGACTATTCTACCATTTTTTATTTCTGCTGCCCATTTTCCCAATCAGATGCTTTACTATTTTTATTTATTTTATCAATGAGATAATTTTTTTAATATACTTATTAGAGACAAGGTCTACCTATTGTCCAGGCTAGAGTGCAGTGGCACAATCATAGCTCACCTTAAACTCAAACTCCTGGGTTTAAGCAGAGATAATATTTTAAGATTAATTCATGTAAGACAAATTAAGTTGGCATGAAGTATGCTCATTTTAGATTTTTTATAAATACAGACATGCATCATATACTGATGTCTCTGTCAAATATGCACTGTATATATATCTATCTTGCCATAAGAGGAGCTACTCTGTAGAGGTGTACCATATTTTAGTCTTTTATGCTGTATTTTTACTGTACTTTTTCTGTGTTTAGATATGTTTACATACTGAATCTGAATCCTGTTAATTAAACCTCGATGTCTTCCACTCACAAATTTAATGCCTTTTCCACCTTAACTAAGCACTTATAATGCACTGTGGCTGTAACTTTTGCAGTTTGTTGTGCGACAGCAGAACTAGCACAATTTTTTTCTTTCTTCTTCACACCATTATGGATAGATTTGTTCTTAAGGTAGATTTTAGCAACCCCAGCACACAAATATTTTTCTTTTCTTGTTAAGTAAAGAACTTTCAGCTTGACACGATAGCACATGCTTGTAATTCTAGCACTTTTGGGAGGCTGATATGGGTGGATTGCTTGAGTCCAGGAGTTGGAGACCAGCCTGGGCAACATGGCAAAACCCCACCTCTACAAAAAATTAGCTGGGCCATATGGTGCACTACTGTAGTCCCAGATAACCAGAAGCTGAGTTAGGAGAATTGCTTGAGTCTGGGAGATTGAGGCTGCAGTGGGCTGTGACTGGCCCACTGCACTTCAGCCTGGGTGACAAAACAAGACTCTGTCTCAAAAAACAAAACAAAACAAACAAAAAAAAAAATTAAAAGAAACTAAAAAAACAACAACTTTCACCTTTTTACTTAGGGGAAACACTTTATAACTTCTCTTTGTTATATCTTTTTTGCCAGCATCGCTACTCTTGTGTTTGGGCTTCTAAGTGGCTAATGAGAAAGGAGCTTCTGCAGCCTGGAACCTCTGGAGGAAGGTATGATTCATGTTCCAGGACAGAGCTGGACAACATGAGATTTCATCACTCTATTGAGCATGGTACACAATTTATTAATTATAAATTGTTTACTTATGGAAATTTTTATTTAACATCTTCAGACCACAGTTAACCACAGGTAACTGAAACAGTAAAAAGTGAAATCATGGTTAGGAGAAACAAATGTAGAGCAAAAGATTGCTAATTCCCCATAACTATAAAAGGATAATCTCGCAATTAAATTGTAGCAACAGAAAGTTTATTATTGCACACTTGTTGCAACAGTAAAAATTTGGAAGCAAATATGGTCTCCACAATAAAGAGGTTCATTATATTTTACTATGCAGTTATTGGCAAAGTATAAAGAAAAATGTTTAAAGCTGTAAAATGTTTTCTATAGGTATCTATTGTTTAAATGATAATATATAATGTGTGTACATTGTTTTGTCTGGAAATAGTCTGGGGAACAGTTATTACGTGGAAGAAAGACCTGGATGGAGAAGAGCTTTTTAGGTAAATACCCCTTTAAATTTTCTAAGTTTTGAAATGAAAAGGAGCACCTGGACATAAATTGTATTATTTTCTATTTCTGCATTAAAATTATCACAGATTTAATTATGTTTTAACAGCTTTTCCCACAATACAGAACAACCGAATTACTGTTTGACAGAATAACTAGGAGGTATTATACACTAGGCAGCAAGAATCTTGGGGCCCTCTTGGATTTTTCCTTAGCACAAAATTTTGATCTCTTTGTTTCTCTCTCTCTCTGTCTCTCTTTGACTGATAAAATTAAAAAAACAGGCAAATATGGCTCTCCAAGTCATATTTACTAGAAATATATACAAGGGATAAAAATGTATTTGCTAATGCTAAGTATTGTTTGTATATATGCATGCACATACATAAACACACTGAAGGTCCATATGGATAAAAAAAAAGGTTTAGGCCGGGGCGGTGGCTCACACCTGTCATTCCAGCACTTTGGAAGGCTGAGGTGGGCGGATTACCTGAGGTCGGGAGTTCAAGACCAGCCTCACCAACAGGGAGAAACCCCGTCTCTACTAAAACTACAAAGCATCTGTAATCCCAGCTACTCGGGAGGCTGAGGCAGGAGAATCGCTTGAACCTAGGAGGCAGAGGTTGCAGTGAGCCAAGATCATGCCATTGGACTCCAGCCTGGCAACAGAACAAGACCTCATCTCAAAAAAAAAAAAAAAAAGAAGGTTTAATGGGATGATCCAGAGTGGGAACAGAGGAAATGATGACTAGGAATAATGTTTAAACTCTTTTGATGTTAAAAGGTGATGATAAAGGCAGTCAGTATTAATTGTATATTAAAATTAAAGAGAAAACCAAGGTAGAAAAGGACATGATTTTACATATCTCAACCACACTATGGTTTATTTTAAAGAACTGAGTAAAGTATTGCAAGTTGTTTTACTCTGGAAAATCATTAAGGAATTTTAAAAGAAGAAAATTATTTCAGTTATGAATAGCACACATTTCATTTTTTATGTCTATATAAAAAGTGATAGAAAATGAAGCTATGAAGTAAGTTTGTGCTGAAGTACCAGTTCATGGAACAGACCACCTAATTTTTACATACAGATATTCATGGGGTTTATCCTTGCCCTGATGCTGCTACTTATATTTGGCAGACTGCCTTGAACAGGAACGTGCTTTCATTTTGATTTTTTTTGTCAACTAGTTCCCCTAAGACCAATGTAGTAACATTACTATTCCCAATCTAGAGAAGAAAATTTTAACGACAAAAAATTCAGTTGTTCAGGAGCACACAGATGGTAAGGGACAGGGCAAACACACTCTCCAGAGCCTGTGCTCTTCACAGCTATGCTAACCTGCCTCTCCCGCCCATGGATCCGTCCACATGATGAAAGAACAGGGACGAATTTGTGCTTCAGAAAGAGTCACATGCTCTGTGGAATACTATTCAGCAATGACAACAAAGTCAAGAGAGCTACACGCCTTGACATGGACTCATCTCACAAGCACAATGCTGAATGAAAGAA
The DNA here is from genome assembly GCF_001698545.2 of Rhinopithecus bieti. NCBI lineage: Eukaryota > Metazoa > Chordata > Mammalia > Primates > Cercopithecidae > Rhinopithecus > Rhinopithecus bieti. Next base: position 1,280,840 of record NW_016806973.1, on the reverse strand, counting down.
GCTAGGCACGGGGTGTACATGACGTAAAAGCGAGAGCATTTGCTCTGAGTATGTAACAGGAAGGGGACACGATGGGAACTTTTGAGGGCTTGATTTGGACTAGTTACACATGTGTGTACATTTGATTAAAAGTCAAACAACAAACAACATTTGTGAACTTTTCTTTGTTTATGTTATACTTTAATGAAAAAAAATTTAACAAAAAGGGAAGAGTACATTTTCCTCCATCTGATCATGAAAAGTATGTTTTTTCTTTTGTTTTGTTTTTCTTTACTGGCTTTTAGAAAATTTAAGCTACCATTAATAGTCTCTGATAATAAATACACGTATCATCATCTTTTGTATATCTATTTCTTGCTCAATTCCACTCCATTTAATTCTATTTATTGTCTTCCTTTTGTCTGTTTATATGAATGGAAATTGAAAAACCAAAATGTACTGAAAGGATCAGTAGTCAGATATCATATGTAAATATTGCCTATTAATAAGTACTTAGACAGCCTTGATGGACAATGTTTTTCTTCTTTTCAGTTTTCTTGACAGAGATCCATGTATTCTGGAATAAGCAGACAATTCGAAAAAACATAATTAGATCTCATACTTTCTTTATTTGACATCTCACATACCAATCTTCACACTGAATACTGAGAGACATGAAATAATTGGACCTTGCTTCTATGAATAGAACCTTGGAAAAAGGATCCCTGTTCTAGGCATTTCTTTTATATCTTATCCTTGAAATTCTCAAAACACTTGATCTGATCTCTTATAGTATTATTGACATATTTTCTATCTGTTTGCCACCAGGCAATGAGTTCAAGGACTGGGTTATGTCTGAAAGATTACAGTGTCTGGCAATTACTTGATTTTCAACGTATGACTGTTGTCTACACTGCTACTCCTGCTCTCAAATGTAAAGCATCTTTGCATTACTGAGACCACTCTGCAAAACTTTGGGACCCATATTCTTTAAGAATTCTGATATGGCATCCTGTCATAATAATATATTATAGTGGCATCAGGCACTTTACAAATGAGAAAGTGGATGGATGGATGACTTTTCTGGTAAGACCATGTTATTTACAGTTCTATGACTTTAAGTCATCTTTTTGTTCCCTTCTATTTTTTTAATACCATGGTCTATTATCATTAGTGATTGTAATAACACTAAGTGTCTTCTGGAAATATTTCAAAACACACTGCAACGTAATAGTATATTTCAAAATAATGAAAGATAACACTAAACAATGATTCACGTCTCAAAATTTATCATTTTTCCCAACAAGAAAGAGGAGTTAAATGACCTGCTACATAGTTTATTCCATTCTCCCATTAGTTAAATAGCCAGAAAATCGTGTGCAATCTAGTGTTCAGTCTGACAAGAAATTGTAGATTATCAATTGCTTCTAAAACAGAACACTTCGGCTTCAACTAGATTAAGAAATGTTACTATTTGTCAAAAATTATAGAGAAACCATTATTTTATATTACAAACCTCAATGTTTTGAAAACCAAGAGTGGACATTACCTTTTGACAGTTATAGAAGATATGTAACTCTTTTTAAATCTTTTTCAACACCATGACAGACATAAGCTACAGCACAGAACACTTGGCTATACTTGAAATAAATACTCTAGGTTATTTATGCCATCCTTACTGTTTGAAAAAAAAGTTTTTTTTTGTGGCGGGGGTGGTAGGGACAGAATTTAATACTCTAGGGAATGGAAGATTAAAATTTAATTCTTATTTTGTTCATTTCACTTACTGGGATGGGGTAAGGGGACAAAATTGGTGTGTATTATTTTAAAACTTTGTAGGGAAATTTGAATTTATATATTATTGAACAGTTTCTGTCACCACAGATAGACACTTCTTTAAATTATTATTTCATAATAGATAAACACACAAACAACTTAACATTAGCTTTTGATTACTTGCTAAAACTAGCATTAGTCAAAAATCTTCGCAAAACATGTAACTATTAACTCTTTGCTTTTTCTTGTCTGAAACTGTCATAAAAATTGTACCTATCTGAGGTGGTTATTGTGGTGTTCAATGAGTTAATACAGGGTTTGTAAAAATGCCAAACATGCTGCTCATAAATATTAAAACCTCATGAATAATACCTATTATTATGACTAGCTCAGGAACCACTGTTCTATTTCAGTAAAATATATTTATAGAGCATTCAAATTATAGATAGGGTAAATGAATGGCGACTGTATTAGCAATAATGGCTCACGATGAGAAGTCAAAAACCAAAAGTCAAAAAGGTGAATCTGGCTTCATGTTCTGATAGATCTATTTGAAAAAATAAACACTTTTCTTCACTGTCAGTCTTCAGAACCCACCTGGCCCTCCACTGGTACCACTCTCCGAGGAAAAATGGAGAGGAGTGGGGGTCAGGGGTTGACACTTTCTCCAGCCCAGCCTCTGTCACAGTGAGTGACAAAAGCCTGGCCTGTCCCTGTCATGTTAGGTGTTTTCTTAATAAACCATCCCAACACCTGGCAACTCAGCTCTTTCCTGCTCAGCTGAACTCCTGACAAATATAATGCTCCAGCAAATGGTGTTAGATGACTCAAGAAGTGACACTAGTGATAATGGATGCTGATATTAAAGTACATGTAAAAAGCTTGGACAAGATGTTTCATTAAAGAAAATAAGAGAAAAGCAGTATTTCTAAATATGTGACTGTAAATATGTATGTATTTATATAAATATGTTTGTGTTCCTGAAAATTTATTCGAGGTTTTAGATCTTTTAGTTGTAAGACCAATGGATTCTATATTTGAAGATGATTTGATGTTCATTTTAATTTGCTGTTCTGTTCTCCTGTGTACAGAATTTGTTAAATAATAAAAGGGTCACAAGGAAAACGATGAGGAAATCTTTTTTATTTTATCTTAAAAAAAGATAAGCAAGGACTTCAATTTTCATAATCTCTCTGATCAATAATTGATCACTTTCACTTGTTAGATGACCCAAGAAGTGACACTATGATAATTGGATGCTGATATTAAAGTACATGTAAAAAGCTTGGACAAGAAGTTTCATTAAAGAAAATTAGAGAAAAGCATTATTTCTAAATATGTGACTGTAAATATGTATGTGTTTATATAAATATGTTTGTGTTCCTGAAAATTTATTCGAGGTTTTTAGATCTTTTTAGTTGTAAGACCAATGGATTCTATATTTGAAGATGATTTGATTTTCATTTTAATTTGCTCTTCTGTTCTCCTGTGTACAGAATTTGTTAAATAATAAAAGGGTCACAAGGAAAACAATGAGGAAATGTATTTTATTTTATCTTTAAAAAAAGATAAACAAGGACCTCAATTCTCATAATCTCTCTGACCAATAATTGATCACTTTCATTGTGAGAGATGCCACTCGGCAAGAAGGTGATAAAGAGAACATGGGTTCTAAATTTTCAAAAGCCCACTTTCTAGAGGGGAAGGAACCCAAACTCAGACATATATGTATACAGTGCAGTATAAAAATAAACAAGTGCTGTGGGAAAACAGATACAAGGAAACTTAGATTGTGACTATTCATGTTAGAAATTGCTTTTCAAAGGAACTAACATTAAATTGGGGCCATGAAAGGTGCATGGAAATTAGCCAGTAGTCAAGTAGGAAAATATGCAAAAGAATTTCTGTTCAAAGGCAGAATACAAGTTTTTAGAAATTCAGTGAACACACACACACGTATATAAATACAATCTTTCTTTTTGCCGACTTTCCTTTCTTTAGTTTTTTAAAATTCTATCACCCATTCCTTTATGAAATGTCTAAACTTTGCCAATTCACTGTGCTGGGTTTTAGAAGCACAACATTAGACAATACAAATTAAATCTCTTTTAAGAGTTATACATCGCAATATAAATATATTTATGTATGTTTATGTATATATGTGTCCATGCTCATGCCTATATATGTGTGAATATATATGCATTTTATACACACATATATTATAAACATACAAAGAGACCATATACATATATGGTCTTTAAGAAAGCAATGATGAAGCAGAAACTTGAGAGAAAAAATCTATATCTGAGAGATGGTTGTCCCAGATATAGGGACACAAGGGCAATGGTTTTGAGGCAAGAACATCTTTGTTGTATTTAACTGATAAAAGGTGATATTGTTGGAGTACCACGGAATAGAGGAAGTGATACCAGAGAAGACATAACAGAGCAAGGCAAAACAAGGCCTTGGATGTAAGGGTAAGCACATTGGAATGGCATCGAATTTTGTGTTGAGCAAGGATGACTTGGACTCTGCAGAAAATGTATTCTGAATGAGAAAGAATGGAAGTATGGATACCACCTAGGAGATTATTATAGTAGTCTACATCACAGGTTAGAATGATGAGGTTTTGGAATAAAATGGTGGCAACGGAGGTGGTAAAATATTAGAAAATGTATTGAAATCAAGCCCACAGTGCGTTAAGATAGCTTGATTTTTCAGGTGTGAAGAAAGGAGAGGAATTGAACTTGATTCCACCTTTCTGATGTCAACAACTGGAATATACATTTTTCCTTTCTCTAATACAGAATGTCTGGGGAGGAGCAGACTCTAAGGCATTCTGAGAGAACGGAAGTCTGAATTACAGATGGAGAGTAACAAGAAAAGAATTTGTAATTAGGACTATTGTATAAGTAATCTATCACAACATGCTGAGAAGTTTTGGTGACATGAAGGATTTTTAATTACTGAATTGCTATAATCAAAATAATGTTTTAGAATGCTATCTAAAACAGTGTCATAAATATTAGGTTGGCAGAAAGAAACAAGATGGGAAGAAAGCGAATAAGAAGCAAAACAATGCTAGGACTTGTCCTATGGTAGAGACAGGCAATGGTGTGGAGAACAGAGATTTGTTTATTTAATTTTACTAAGAAATTGCTATGTACGATCCTTGTGCTGTGCAGTACAATGATGAATGAGTTGACTACAATATGGTTCTTCCACTAAAAAAAAAAAAAAAAAAAAAAAAAAAGCAAAACAGGATTTTAAAATTCATTTGTAATCTTCAATAAATGACTATTATGTTAATGGTTCCTTAGTCTAGTGTTCACAGATATGGTGGTTTTTCGTAAGTTGAAATTCCCTTTCAAAGCAAAACTTACCTATTACTCTGCACAATTGACAAGTAGTAGTTAATAATATACATATGCTTACATATATGTGCACATATAATGATGCTTTAGTAGGAAAAATCACTCATTCAAAATTAATACATTACATTAAAAAGAAATGGATTCCATGCATCTCAAATCACTAAAGTATATCTAAATGAAGAATTGAAATAGGCCAGATCTGGTGGTGCACACCTGTGGTCCCAGCTACTTGGGGAGGCTGAGTTGGGAGGATTGTTTTAGCACAGAAGGTCAAGGCTTAAGTGAACCATAACGGGGCCACTGCTCTCTAGCTTGGACAACAGAGCAAGGCCCACTTTCAAGAAAAAATAAAAAAAAATTGAAATAAGGCCAAAGATCCAGAAATCCTGAGTTTCTTTTCAATGTCCAGAAATGTATGGAAAGTGAGAGTTAAATATATGAGCAGACAACTTTGTCTGACAGCTTGGAAGAGAAGGTAACACAAAGGGTTGTGTGAGAATCTTTGATAAAAACAGTACCTAATATTCATTCTAGTTTTCTTAACACACTAAGACTATTTGTTTTTATACTAAGTACTTAATGAGTATTAGGTAAATAGATCTGATAGATCAATACTATTTTCCTTTTCAAAATGAGTTTTCTATAATTTTATGCAAGTTTTTATAGTTAGATAATAGATCTAAAATATTTGATTTACCTTTAATGCACACAATATCCTAAAATGAGATTTAAGTGATTTCTTACAAATGAAGTTATATGAATTTCAAGGTGGGATGGCATCAAATGTAGAAAAAATGAGAACTTGGACGATAATATGAATAGATAGTTGATTCATTAGACTTCTTTGCCAATCATTATGCTCACTGTTTTACATAGATTCCTTTATTTAACCTCATATCTACTCTAGGAAATAAACACAATTTTATTCCCATTTTGCAGAAAAGATGACGGAAGTCTGAGTAACTATGAGATAGGATAGAAATGTTTGACAAAGCATCGTTTTAGTTCTGTCACTGACCCTCCAGATAATTGCACAATTGGGTTTTCAATAATTCTAAGGAGAGGTTGTCTCCGGAGGCATCTATGAATCTGGGACATAGAATGTTCAGAATCCCTGGCACAAATAGGTAAGAAATCAATTATTTCACATTATACTTGAAGGAAGAAAACTCCCACAAAAGTGCTAGAAAAGGAGGGAGGAAAAAGAACAAAACAATCTTGTCATTTCCTATGTTCTCAACTTTCTTATGTTCATTGCCCTTTAGAAATACCATGCTATTTCATTCATTGAAAATACAATATGTATTTGATAAAGTATTTTGATAATGAGTTTTTCTTAACATTCAACCTCCTATCTTTCATTGGATTAAAATTAAAACTGTGCTTGTTTTCTTTAAGCTAGGATAACTAGAGGGTCAAAATTTGAATGGAAAATATATGCACATGATTGCAAGTTGTAATTAAAGTCTCAGAAATGCCAACATTGGTTGGTTGTTTCTTTAAAAAAAAAATATAGGCCGGGTGCGGTGGCTCAAGCCTGTAATCCCAGGACTTTGGGAGGCCGAGACGGGTGGATCACGAGGTCACAAGATCAAGACCATCCTGGTTAACACGGTGAAACCCCGTCTCTACTAAAAAATACAAAAAAAAACAAAAAACAAAAAACAAAAAACTAGCCAGGCGAGGTGGCGGGCGCCTGTAGTCCCAGCTACTCGGGAGGCTGAGGCAGGAGAATGGCGTGAACCCGGGAGTCGGAGCTTGCAGTGAGTTGAGATCCGGCCCCTGCACTCCAGCCTGGGTGACATTGCT
>NW_016806973.1:1267331-1273499 GCF_001698545.2 Rhinopithecus bieti | reverse complement strand
TATCTCCTTCTTTAAAAGGATATAATTTTGTAAGAATCTCTTTCTTTTTCTCTTTCTCTCTTTCTTTCTTTCTGTTGTTGAGACAGAGTCTCACTCTATCACCCAGGCTGGAGGGCAACCTTCAGCTAATTGCAACCTTCGCCTCCTGGGTTCAAGCAAATTTCATGCCCAGCCACCCAAGTAGCTGAGATTACAGGTGTACACTGCCAAGCCTGGCTAATTTTGGTATTTTTAATAGAGACAGGGTTTCACCATGTGGGCCAGGCTGGTCTCGAACTCTTGACCTCAAGTGATCCACCTGCCTCAGCCTCCCAAAGTGCTGGGATTACAGGCATTAGCCACCACACAGGCCTTTGTTAATAATTTCAATGTTCTTTGAAAAGCTACACATTGTACTATTATGTTTTTATTCTATTTAGAGGTTTTTGGCGTGACAGTTTCTTTTCAATGTCCAAATTACTCATTTAGTAAATTGCATTTTGGAAACACAAAAACTGTCTCAATGTCTCATTATTTATAAATACCAAAGCTGTAACAAATGTACAATATCTTGGTATATTGCACAGTATACTCCAGGCTTTTAGAAAAGTTTTTGGTGCCAACATACCCTTTTAAATGCAAACAAGGCAAAGGTATATTTCAGAACAATAATATCATTTTGTGGCCTTTGTAGCATGGAATTTACTCATAAAGACAATAGAGTCTTAACCAACTTCTCAACACTGAACAGTAGCAGAAATATTAAATCTAAACATTTCAAAATATGGAATGTCAATCGTTATATTTGTAGATATTTATTTTCATTTTGAGGCAGTAGGTCAACGAGTTTGAGACTTCATTTAATTAAAAAGTATTTTGATATACTCTTGACTACAGTCTCTTAGCAACAGTGTAAAATGTAAATTACATTAAGAAGGAAAAATAAGAAGGTAAGTATATTTACAGATGAATATTGAAAGAGATAGAAGGTCATTATAGTAATCATAATTCCAATATTCTAGAAATCAAATACAAAGAAGTACACAGTCTGATGAAGATAACGTGGATGAGTCCATCCTCAAGCAGGAAGGTGATATTGGATGATACGCTGACATAGTAATTGTATAAATAAAAATATATTTGAAACTAATTAGGTGAAAATTTGAACAATTTTTCAGGTTACTTGAGCTTACATATAGTGTAGAACATTAAACCACGTTCTTTCTTATCTAAACTTATTCCCATATGCTGAGATCATTCCACTCTTTGCATAGTTAAGACTCTATTATGTACCAGCATGAAATCTTATATTTCTCCTTTATGTCATTTGTTACAACTGCATTTAATTTTATTTGGAAACTGTTTAATTGTTTTTTCATGCCAGGCTATGTGTCCAGTGTGAACAGGGTCTGTGTTACTACTTCATGACTGTGTCCTTGATGTCTGACATATAATAGATAATGTACAGTTATTATCCAGAGTCTTCTAGGTAGAGATATAGAGAGTTAGAAGTAACCAAAAAGAATACAAATCATACTGTCAAGTAGATCACAACCTGAGTGGTACAGGAACACATGAAAAAATGTTAAATATTCCTATGTGCTTCCATTTCCAGTTATGATTTAACATAGGCAAGTTGGGGTTAGAGAAGCATGTGGTAATTTTTAATAATCTAGAGATGCAAAACATATTTTTGATCAGATATCCATAAGGATGTTAATTTTCAACTGCTATTCTAGTAAATTGTAATGATTGTCACGAGGACATTCTCCATTTATATTCATGAATACAAACATTTCAGAGTTACAGTTACCTTCGAGATTTGATTAAAGCTCTAGATTCCCTCCAGCAGAAAACAAAACAAACATTTAAAAAAAGCACAAGTGTTTATTTCTTATATTTCACTTCATGAACTTTTTGAAACTTTGTGATGGATTTCAACTTGAAACCTTTATTTTAAAGTGCAAGGAACTATGTTTATACTGTTTACAATTGTAACTGCAATATACAAGGCAAATAATTTCATCTATATTTTTCCTGATGTGTAAGGGTCTTACTGAATTACAGTGTTTGATTCTTTACTTGATGATTGTCTCTTTTGATTCATTTAATCTTCTACTGACCGAATTTCACATCTCTTTGAACTATTTTTAGATGTCAATAGCCATCTGTGTAGATTGGATCAGAACTATATCCTACAAATAATACACTGATGATTTGGGTATTCTCAAGTTAAATTGCTAGTATGTTCATAACTAAAGTGAGTTTTAAATGGGCCTTGTAGTTGTTGTTTAAAGACAGATCTTTAAACAAGTGCCCTGGGTGTAATAACAATGATGCTACCTTCAGTGCACGGCAGGCCTTTCATCCATGGAGCATAAAATGCCTGACATATGCCATCAGAGGTAGGAATGTGGATGTGTAAACAACTTTCCACTTGGTCGGGATGTCATCCAAGTATGGAAAGGCCATCTTTTCCATAATAAAATCTTCAGAGGATGAGACTTAAAGAGAGCAGAGGGAGAAAAAATATTTCTTTATGAGGATTTTTTCTTTATTCTCTGTTGTAATCTTCCAAATAGGAACAATCAAATAGATCACTTTTTATTAGGGAGATAATAGCTAATTGGCTAAAAAATAGATATACACATGAAACTGGAGAAGTCCCTGCACCAAATCCATGTAAAGGCTCTACTCTTCCCTATTTTATTTTAGAAGGGAATGATTATAGAGTTGTAGGTTTTATAACATTATTTTTAAAGAACTACATTTACTATAAATATGAACAATTTTCCATGTCTTAGTTCCTCATCTGTAACACTAAGGTAAGAAAAGATTCTTATTCACAGTATTGTTTTATTTTGTTTTAATTTTCTGAGACAGGGTCTTGCTTTGTCATCCAGGCTTTAGTACAGTGGCAATCTTGGCTCACTGCAACCTCCGTCTCCCGGGTCCAAGCAATTATCTTGCTTCAGCCTCCCAAGTAGTTGAGACTGCAGGCACTCACCACCAGGTCTGGCTATTTTTTGTATTTTTGGCAGATAGAGTTTCAGCACGTTGGCCAGGCTGGTCTTGAACTCCTGACCTCAAGTGATCTGCCTGCCTCAGCCTTCTGAAGTACTGGGATTACAGGTGTGATCTACCACACCCAGCCAACATTATTTCTATGAGGAGCAAACGAGCCGTAACCACTATTCCTGGCACATAGTGATATATCAGTATTAAACTCCACTAATTTCAATGTGATTTTTTTTTTTTTTTTTTTTTTGAGATGGTGTTGTGGGAAGTCAGGGACCCTGAACAGAGGGACCGACTGAAGCCATGACAGAAGAACATAAATTGTGATGATTGCATTAACTGCACAACAAACTGTTTGTAGAGCATGTGTGTTTGAACAATATGAAATCTGGGTACCTTAAGAACAGGATAACAGCGATTTTCAGGGAACAAGGGAGATAACCTTAAAGTCTGGCTGTCTGTGGGCCAGTCAGGACAGAGCCATATTTCTCTTATTACCGATAATGAGTAAGAGAAGTATCACTGAATTCTTTTCCCAGTAAGGAATATTAATAATTAACAACCCTGGGAAAAGAATGAATTCCCAGGGGAGGCCTCTGAAATGGCCGCCCTGAGTGTCTGCCTTTATGCAGATGTAGATAGTGACGAAACATGCCCTAGTCTCCTGCAGCGCCCCCAGGCTTGCTAGGATTAGGAAATTCCAGCCTGGCAAATTCTAGTCTGACCGATTCTCCGCTCTTGAACCCTGACAACGCGTGCACAGCGGGACATGGAAGTTCATTAGTGATTCTAGTTTTGCCCTGACTTTCTGCCTTGTGACCTTTTGTTGCCCTTAAAGCATGTGATCTCTGTAACCCACACCCTATTCGTACACTCCCTCCCCTTTTGAAAATCACTAATAAAAACTTGCTGGTTTTACGGCTTGGGGGGCATCACGGAAACTGCTGACATGTAATGTCTTCCCCGGACACCCAGCTTTAAAATTTCTCTTTTTTGTACTCTTTACCTTTGTTTCTCAGACCGGCTGACACTTAGTGAAATAGAAAAGAACCTATGTGAAATAGTGGGGGCTAGTTTTCCCTGATAAGATGGAGTCTCGCTCTGTCGCTGCCCAGGCTGGAGTGCAGTGGTCCGATCTCAGCTCACTGCAAGCTCCACCTCCTGGGTTCATGCCATTCTCCTGCCTCAGCCTCCCGAGTAGCTGGGACTATAGGCACCTGCCACCGCGCCTGGCTAATTTTTTGTATTTTTAGTAGAGATGGGGTTTCACCGCGGTCTCAATCTCCTGACCTCGTGATCCGCTCACCTCGGCCTCCCAAAGTGATGGGATTACAGACGTCAGCCACCGCACCCCGCCTCAATGTGACTTTTTCTTAAAATGCAAGTATTGATGTTGCAATATGACACATTGCATGTATTTAAGTAGATGCAATGGCAGAAAGTATTTAAATGGTTTTGATAATTATGTATTTCCTTTGGAAGTGAGAGGGCAAATTATTTATAATTTGTGCCAATTATTTATAACATGATTTTCTTTAAAAGGCCTAGTGTATTTCATGTCAATTCATATAACTGATTTTCAAAATATTCTAATTTTATATAGTATCTATTTCAATATGAGTTATTTTACCTATATAAAAAGTAAAGGATTTTCAAGTTTTGAATTAGTACTGAAATTATATTGATACAATCTATTTTCTCGACCACTTCGTGGGATTCATGAGAGGGGTGCCCCATGTACTCAGCCTGTGGTGCTTGACCCCTCAAGGGAGGGAGCATGCAAAGGAAAGAGTGTGGGAAACTGCCAGCTGCTTCTGCACCAGCAGGAGCAAACTCCGTTACTAAGGCCTGTTGCACCCCATCCTTCATGGGAGGGAATATGAAGGCAAGAGAATATGGGATGCAGCTAGCCACATTGGCACCAGCAGGAGCAAACTTCGTGCAGGCCCTACAGCGGTGTCCAGGTTGGGGTGCCTGCAATCCCAAGGCCACAGAGGGCATGTTACTATGCTTTCCTAGCTCCACGGTCCACAAACCGCAGTGTGTTATCAGCTCAGTGAGTCCCCTGCCTCTTCGTGTGTGGTGACTGCCCTCCCCCAGTGAGGGCAAAGGGCCAGTGAGACAGTCTTTTTGGGTACTCACACTTGGTGGGTTCTGAATTCTTGTCTAGCACCCAATAAGAATGAGGTCACGTGAACAAACTGAAGGATAGCGAATATGGAGAATTTTATTGAGCCATGAAAGTGGCTCTCATTGGAGAGGGGAGTTGAAAAGGGGACAGGAAGGGTGGGTCACTCTACCCTGGAGTCAAGGGCTTCAGAGGCTCTCTGCCTCTCTCCATGCAAAGTCAAATTGCCTTTCTCTGACATCCAGCCCTCGTCTCTAAAGTCAAGTTGCCTCTATTCAACATCCAGCCGCTTCTCCTCACTACCCGCTGAATCTCAGGTCTGTATAGGCATGGGATGGTGGGGCAGGGCAGATCATAGGTAGTTTCGGAAAAGGCAACATTCAATTGGTAAAAAGACATTATTCTGAAATAATCAACTGGCATAGAGTGGGCAAACAAGAGTAGAAGTTCTCACTTTGGGTTGCAAGTTTCAGGCTACCTTTGGCTTAAAGATGGGGCTTTGCCAGGGACCTGCCCCTGTCAACATGGAATTTCTCTGCCTCTTGTCTCCATTAATATCAAGGCCTGACCTTTTCTCAATGGCAAATCCAGAATAACGTCATTAATGTATTTACTTAGATTCTCAAAGATAATTAGCTTTTAGTGGTATCATTTTGAGATGCACAACCAAGAAAAAAACGTTCTACTGCTCTCTAAATGTCTAGAAAATGAGGTATTTTCTATGAGACAAATTTCACATTCTTTTTTTTTCTCTCCTGACAACAGTATCTTACAAATCAGTGCCAAATGATGCACAAAAATCCCTAGGTATCTTAAAGAGGAAAAAATTATGTAGGTAAACAGATAAATCTTTAGAACATTTGTCTTTATGGGAGCATCTCCTGCTGTTGGTCTCTAACCTGTAGGACATTAGTCTTCTCTAAATTGCCAATGGTATCCCACAGCTCAATGATAAATAGAAATCACTGGAAAAAATAGCACATTTTCCACAGAGAATTTCCAGACAAACATAGGCCTTTAAGAAAATGCATACATAAACTAGA
>NW_016806973.1:1262217-1266703 GCF_001698545.2 Rhinopithecus bieti | reverse complement strand
AAAAAAAAAAAAAAAGAAGAAGAAGAAATAACTTTTGAGTAAGACATTATGTAAAAGTGTACACTAACATGATTGTTTATATTTAAGCTGAACAAGAAGGAAGATTCCACATCAGAGAGCATTCATCATATGTAATGAATGATTTATCACCAAAGACTGCTTTTCATTTTCAAATTAACTTTAATAAAATGGTATGGCTGTTTGAAGTCATAAGCTTTATTCATTATCCAATTAACGTATTTGGGGGAAAAGTTATTGACAACAACTTTCTTCTTTATGAAATAGTTTCAGATGACAAATTTGATCATTTATTTTTAGTTGCATTGTGAAATAATTTAGTTAGAAATATTTCTCACGTTTTCTAAAAATTATCAACATGCTTGGATAGACACTTCAGCATATTTTACTCTCAACTTTTGCTATATATACCAAAAAGTATTGCACAAGAGACAACTCAAAAGTAGTAATGGAGGGGGAGTGATACAGGGAAGTGGAGAAACAGAGAGAGAGAGAGAGAAAAAAACAGTTCTATAAATTGTATTCACAAATGACAATAATCACCACACATGAGATCTTAGTTCAAAGTTCCAACTTTTATCAACTGCTCTCACTTTTCTCCTCAGGACATACGTATGTGAGGTGACATCCCTTTTGTCTTTGTGCCATTGCTTTTAAAAGAATAATTCCATGCTTATTTCACACTGAAGCATAGTTCCTGATTGACATCATGTACCTGTTTATGAACAATTGCTGTGACTGACCTTTGGAGCCAGATGTCCATAAGTTACCATTTACTTTTTACAAATGAGTTGCAATTGGCAATACTTAATCAAACTGAAGACATTCTTTAATGAGACATCGCTGTTTATAAGTTAATACTGTTGATCTTTCTCTTAAAGCACATAGTTACATTTAAAATTAGTAGTTCTATGATAGAGTGGGTAGAGTTGTGAACATTTTTAGAAGTCTACTTTTATGCAAAATTGAATGCTGGTTGCATTGTTTGTTTACATGAGTATGTTGAGGTAGATGGATTGAGAGAGACAGAGAGAAACAAGGAGGAAGGGAGATAAGAAAATGAAGAGAAAATGGGAGCATCAGTAAATACATGCCAATGTTTAGTACTTAAAAATCACATTTTATTAGTTCTCTCCAGCTAAGCAAAAGAACACCCAGAACACACCTGCAGCTTAACAAGTGGAATTTATTACTTCTTATTGCAAAGGTGATATCATACAATATCGGGGAAAATGGTATGTCTCGGTAAAAGTGTATTAGGAAAGACATGCTATATGATTTGTGCTTCTATTGGGAGATTTTACTAATGATTTGAGGAAGTGAGGCTTTGCTCTGAATTGAATCTTGTCAGGAAGCAGAGAAAACAGTACAATTGGGTATCTTAATAAATCTTGTCTAGAAGGAAGGAAGACGAGACCAAAGGTAAAGCCATAATTGTAAAGAAGCATGAATCACTCCTATTATCCAGCAAGGGGATAAACTTGATTGTATTTGTGGTTTTAATGTTTTTTTCTGGGTTCAGACATGGTTACATTGTCTTGATTTTGCCTTAATCCTTCATAGCCAGAAAGTGGCCTTGTTTGATACTGATATTCTGGACCATAGTTTATGTTCAACAGAATACCAAGGCCTAGCTGTGAGGGCCGTGCCAGCTCAAAGCAAAATCAAGTCCTGGCTGATATTTTCAGGACAACTCTTGGATGTCAGGGCTGCTCTTCTCTTTCTAATATTTAAGAAATATTTTCTGAGTATACATCATGTGAAACAAGGTGTATTAGGCTAAAAATTAACACTATATAAAGAAAGTAAAAAAAAATCAGTGAAAATATTGGTAAGTCTATGGAACTTATATTGTTACCATTTTACTTTACAATCAACAGTTCAAATTATTAAACTGCTATTTTTAAGTCTATGAAGGTATATGATCTTAGATAATAAGCCCATTCCAATTTGATTAAAGGTTTAACATTTAACTTAATCCATATTCCTGGAATATCAACCAACACTCTATCCACAAAAAGTATCAATTATGATTATTTAGTTCTTCAAATGTAAATTATATGTTAAAACATTTATTTATTCATATGACTTTTGAAATTAACTTTAAAGTTACTTATTTAGCCATAAAAGAGCCAAATTTTAAGATTTTGTTACAAGCATCATCACATATAAAGTTAATCCATTATACATGGATTTAAAGAAGTGAATGCCCTTCCAAGATGTACTAGAATAATATAATTAGCCTCTATTAATTTACTTTCAAACCTGATTTTCACATTTTAGTTTAAAAGTCTTAAAGTACTGGGTGACATCTGAAGATGACAGACCATAAATATGAATTGTTTCTACTATTTTTCAAGTGGAATAAAGATAACTTGGCCTAGTATCAAAATTCCCACATTGATTTCTTGCTCTAGTGGAAATCCATAAATCACCTAACATTCTGTCTTATTGAAATTTTTTAAAAAATTGATCATAATAATCCCCCTTCCAGTGAAATATGTGTTTGGTAAGGACTAAATGAGATAAACCGTATTTCAGACTGTATTAATTATCCTCTACTATCCTACAATTTTCTCTTAACGTCCCTCTATCATACCATAGTCTTCACATTCCTTAATGTGAGAGAGTGTGTATTGTGTATGCTGACACAAATTAGGTGTTAAATAAGTGTTTACTGATTAAAACAATGAATAAAAGATTTTACACAAAATAAAACACAATTTTTGTTTTGATTACTGCAGTTTAAAAGGCATACTAGAGAAAGAAAAATACCCAGTATTTTGACTACCTAAGTATTGAAGTCTATTTTTTTCTCAAATTTTCAACTAACCTCGGTGATATTAAACCAAACTTTTATTTTCCCACCAATTAACTTTACATAGAAAATGGACTGATACAGTATAAACCAATGTAAAAGAATCAAAGGCAATACAAAACCCTTAAAATTTGCATCGACTAAATTCTGATTATATTTTATGATCTTAATATAAAAAGGGGGCATTTTCACTTCTTGCACTTCAAAATATAACACCAATAATTATTAGAAGAATGGAAGAAAACAATGAGTGAATAAGAGATGTTAACAAAGCAAGATCAAGCCATATGTCAGGGAAAAAAAGGGTATATTAAAAAAGCAAAAAATAAATCAAAACGTGATCAAGGTTAAGAGAGAGAATATGAAAGATACAAAATTTTAAAAGCTAGTAGCTTAGAATTTTCTGAAAGAGAGAGAAAACATTAAGTTCCAGATTCATGAACTCTATGAACATAAATGTAGTACATACTATGGAAAAAACAGCGACATAGATTATAATAAAATTACTTAAAACTAAAGACAAAGAGAAATAAAAATACACTCAGAGAGCAAAGGCACATTTACTTCAAAGTATCAAAATAAGATTAATAGACTGGGCGTGGTGGGTCATGCCTGTAACTAGCACTTTGGGAGGCTGGGCGAGCAGATCACCTGAGGTCAGGAGCTCAAGACCAGCCTGGTGAACATGGTGAAACCCCATCTACTAAAAATACAAAAATTAGCTGGGTGTGATGGCGGGCACCTGTAATTCCAGCTACTCGGGAGGCTGAGGCAGGAGAATCACTTGAACCCAGGCGTAGAGGTTTCAATGAGTCAAGATTGTGCCATCGCAGTCCAGGCTAGGCGACAAGAGCAAAACTCTGTCTCAAAAATAAACAAATAAATAAATAAATAAGTAAATAAATAAATAAATAAATAAAATTAACGGTATCACATGTACAGAAAAATGGAATGCAGAAGACAATGGTGTCATAATTTAGATTTTGATATTTGAGTACTTACATACATGATGGTGAAAGCCTAGGTTTTTTTCCTGATGATTAATGAGAAGCAAGAATGTCCTCTCTCATCACTTCTCTTCAGCATTGTAGTGGAGGTTAGAGCCAATATAGTAAGACAAGGAGAAAGAAAAAGGAAAGGAAAAGCACCCAAATGGAAAAGAAAGACATAAAGCTGTCTTTATTCAAAAACTGCCTTGTTTATGTAGAAAACCTGAAGAATCTGTTAAAAAATTATAACTAATAAGTGAGTTTAGTAAGTGTTCTGTTGCAAGATCAATATACAAAAATAAATTTGAGTAGCAGCAAGAAGTATTAGAAATTTAAAATAATAACGTTTAAAAACTGTTTTAATAGCATAAGAACATGAAATATTTTAGGGATGAATATGACACAAATTGTGAAAGAAACTTACACCAAAACTAAAACATATTTCTGAGAAAAGTTTTAAATACCTGAATTTAAAAAAGAGGTATACCATGTTCATGGGTTAAAATACTTACTGAAAATAAGATGTCAATTCTCCCAAAATTTACTTATAAATCAACACAGTACCTATTAAAATCTCAGGATTATTTGTGGAAATTAGCTAACTAATTCCAAAATTAATTTGGAAAGACAAAGGACACAGAGTAGGAAAAAAAAAAAAAAA
>NW_016806973.1:1222657-1258110 GCF_001698545.2 Rhinopithecus bieti | reverse complement strand
ATATATATAGCCATATAATTCATTACAAAGATGCGAAGACATTTCAGTAGAAAAAAATATTATTTTCAACAAATTTTCCTGAAACAACTGGATATCAATCTGCAAAAAAATTTTGACCTTTGATGAATACCTCATGCTATACAGAAAACTTACCTCAAAGTGAATCATAGACATAAATATAAAACCTAAAATATGAACTTCCAGGAAAACAATTTGGATTATGATTAAAAATTTGTAAATTAAATCTCAACTCTTGAGAAAAACGTTAAAAATAATGTCTTTAGATTTCAACCATTTGTAGACAGGGCAAGAGGCTAAAAGTAATTTTCTGAGCAGGCACTGAAGATATAATTATATGCATCACAGATTAAAACAAAACAAGCCTTTTTTCTTCAATTAAGTGTTTTCTGCATTTTTTATAATTACTACAAATGCATAATATTTTCTCAATATTAGGTAAAGAGGCATAAAAATGTAGTCCACAACTCCTGACCTAGTGATCCATCTGCCTGGGCCTCCCAAAGTGCTGGGATTACAGGTGTGAACCACCGTCCCTGGCCCAACATGGTGAAGACCCGTATCTACTAAAAATACAAAACTTAGCTGGGCATGATGGTGAACACCTGTAATCTCAGCTACTCGGGGGGCTGAAGCAGGAGGCTGGCTTGAGCCTGGGAGGCAGAGGTTGCGGTGAGCCGAGATTGCACCATTGCACTCCAGCCTGGGACACAGCGAGACTGTGTCACACACACACACAAAAAGTAGTCTGCATATAATTTTCTGCCCTTCACTCTCTTTCCTATTTTCCCTCCTTTCCACACTCTCTTAAGAGTGCCATTTCTAAAATCCCTCCTATGTAGAATATCTGGAATGCTCATTGGCATCACAGAACTTGAATAGAAATTACAACTCAATAAATAGAGCTAAGATTTCTTCATAGTAGATTTTTAGGAGTATGAAAGTGGGATTTGGGGCCGGGCGCGGTGGCTCAAGCCTGTAATCCCAGCACTTTGGGAGGCCGAGACGGGCGGATCACGAGGTCAGGAGATCGAGACCATGCTGGCTAATACGGTGAAACCCCGTCTCTACTAAAATACAAAACTAGCCGGGCGAGGTGGCGGGCGCCTGTAGTCCCAGCTACTCGGGAGGCTGAGGCAGGAGAATGGCGTGAACCCGGGAGGCGGAGCTTGCAGTGAGCTGAGATCCGGCCACTGCACTCCAGCCTGGGCGGCAGAGCAAGACTCCGTCTCAAAAAAAAAAAAAGAAAGTGGGATTTGGGGCAGAAAAGAAAATGTTTGAAAACTGTATTTAGAAAATATAGTTCATTAATTTCAATGTCATACCGCGAGGGAGGTCTTTGTCAGCCTCTGAAGAGGGTGGGTTAAGACCCCATCTTGAGACTTCTTGGCACTGCCGTTTATTGGATTAGAGGAAATATTAAGCTAAGATTTAATTAATGGTAGTAATGGAGAAAAACTGGGTAGGGTATAGAGTGAGGCATGATAATATTTGTTAAGGTAGGTTCCTGCCAGCAGCTAGCTAGAACTACTGCTGCACTGTCACTGGCCAAAAGATGTTTTTTCCTCAGCTATTGTCCATGATCCTTCCCTTAAGAGTTGAAATCTACTTATAAGACTCCTAAAGTGTTTCTTTCATATTGCTTCCATTTTATTCCCTAAATCAACATTATTTTGAATATTAAACGATATGTTTCATTTGAATGACAAGAAAACAGACCCCTGCTGCTGATGTCGATCTTGATATGACCACAATATTTCTAATCACACACAGAAAAACAATCTGAGTCTTAATAATAAAACTCAAGTAGTAAAACACAAAATTTTAATAGAGAAAAGACTGAGGTTTTAACTAATGATACCTAATTTTAAATAAGATTGAAGTATTATTTTGAAGAAGAGATTAGAATTTTATAAAAATGAAACTGATGAAATGTACACACACATACACCTCAGAATTTCATTAATCAAAAACACAATTTTCAAATCAATATGTTCAGAGGGTCTATGAACTAGATTCTGTCATTGAGATTCCTTTTCTTTCCTTCATTTTCCTCTTATAAATAATACTGCTTTGAAATTTTAGACTTTTAAAAAATCTGAGATTTGTAACTTTTTTATTTTAATCATTAAATACTTTATCACTTTCCTTTTTAATAGAATTATTTCAAATAATGTAAAGCTTGTGATTATACTACTTATAATTTTCTTCAAAAGACATTTTAAAAGCAGACACATCATTTCCGTTTGTGTTGATTTCAGAGAGAAATGAAACTGTGGCGTTAAACAATTTCAGGTTGGAAGGAAAGTTTATGCTACACACATTCTGTGGAGATCTGTTCAGAAAAACACTTCGGTGTCAGGCTCGTATAGCACAGCCAGGCAGAGAAAGGATCCGAGAAGAACTGGTTTGCTGAACTAGCAAATATATATTAAAATCATCAGATAGTTAAAAGGGCTTAAACATTGTCAAAAACAAGTTGAGAAAAAGGTTAATGATTTCAACCAAGTTGGAAGGTCCAGACTGCTTAACAATGCAGGGAATGATGTTGAAAATTCAAACATCATTTTCCAACCACAAGCCTTGTGATCATGCCACTTAATCATGTAGGTGTAATTTTTTTAAGTGCAAAGGAAACTAATAAATATTAAAAGTTGAAAAGTAAAACAGAAAAGTAAATCTATCTTACTAAGATTTAACATATGAAATTGCTGACCATATGAAGATGAATGAAAAAACCATAAAACATGAAATGATTTGTAAAAATCAGTTTATGCCATTGTATCGGATTTAACACACAGTATTTTTTATTTCTTTCTTTTTTTTTTTTTTTTTTTCTTTTGAGACAGAATCTTGCCCTGCCACCCAGGCTGGAGTGCAGTGGAGCAATCTTGGCTCACTACAACCTCCGCCTCCCGAGTTCAAGCGAATCTCCTGCCTCAGTCTCCCGAGTTACTGGGACTATAGGCACGCAAACACGCCCAGCTAATTTTTGTATTTTTAGTAGAGATGGGGGTTTCACTATATTGGCCAGGCTGGTCTTGAACTCCTGACCTCATGATCTGCCTGCCTTGGCCTCCCAAAGTGCTGGGATTAAAGGCAGGAACCACCACGCCCAGACAAGCACACAGTCTTAATATGAATATAAATCAAATGTATAGTGTGATAACCAAATGTCAAAAGAAAAACGTAAAACTATAAATTCTGGTTCTATGACTCCTATCTGCCCATGACAAGCCTATCTTTTTGGTTCAACATTATTTTCCCCTGGTATTGATACCTTCCTAGATTCCTCTTTACCAAATAACATTTCTCTCAGGCCAAGTTTGGATTAGCAGATAAAACGAAAACTGGAGGCTTGTGTAAAACAGAGTCCTACCTTTCTACATAGTAGTTAAAGAGGAAACATAAGATGAAACTCTAATAACAAATTAGTCCTCAAGTGACTTTTAAATATTTGATTATCTTTGGCTAATAACTACATCATCCATATCATTAGATGTGGACAAAACCAGCGATCTGTTCAGGACATTTGACTGTATGTATTAAGTCCTATATTTAAATATTATTGAGAGTTTGTATTAATAGCTCTGTGTCCAACGGTAACAACAAAAACAAAGACACAGAAACGAAACAAATCTGTGAATCTGAACACTATTCTTTAGGCAGTATCTATGTTTCTTGCCTCATGCATGCATCTCATGCCTTCTGAACTGCTTACGAAGTTACAGTTACTGTGTCCTCTGGATATTTCTTTGTCAACTTTAACCGTTGTGTGTGTTGTTTTTTTTTTTTAATAAACATTATTTGTAGAGCAGTTTTTGGTTCACAGCAATATGGAGCAGAAGGCACAGAGATTTCCCGTTTTCACCCTGCCCCCTCACATGTACATCCTCCCCCATAATCAGCCTCCTCCACTAGGGGTTCATTTGTCCCAACTGATGAGCCTACACTAAGACATACATCATTATCACCCTGAGTCCATAGTTCTGTTAGGGTTTACTCTTGACATTGTATATTCCATGGGTTTGGATAAATATATATAATGGCATGTATCCACCATGACAGAATCATACTGAGTAAATTTACCAACCTAAAAACTCTCTATACTCTCTTTGTTATCCATTTCTGCCTGCTATCACCTGGAAACCACAGATCTTTTTACTCTCTCTCTAGTTTTGCCTTTTCCAGAATGTCATATAGTTGGAATCGTGTACCTGGCCTTTTCAGATTGGCTTCTTTCACGTAGTAATATAATTTAAGTATCCTCCATGACTTCTCATGGCTTGATAGCTCATTTCTTTTTAGCACTGAATAATATTCCACTGTCTTGACGTACCTCATTTATTCATCACCTACGGAAGGTCATTTCAGTTGTTTCCCTGATTAATTTTTACATGATTTCTCAAAGAGAAAACACTTCAGAGGTTCCTGGCTAATTTATTATATTCTGTCCACTAGGACAACTAAGTTTAAGCAAACATAACCTATGGTTAATACTCCCTCAAAGGTAATTACTACTCTAATTCCTATCACCATAGAAGGGTTTTGCCTGTTCTTTACTTTCATATAACTAAAAATATATAGCATGTAAACTTGTGTAACTGGCTTTTTTCCTCTCTCTCTCTCTCTCTCTCTCTCTCTCTCTCTCTCTCTCTCTCTCTGAGACAGGGTCTTGCTCTGTCACCTGGCGAGAGTGAAGTGGCACGATCATAGCTCACTGCAGCCTTGAAATCCTATATATAATATATATATTATATATAATATATATACACACATATATATAATTTTTACTCTACATTATGGCTTTCAGAGTGGTACATGTTACTGCATATAGGAATACTTCATTCTTTTGATTACTATGAGTAAAAATTATGGGGTTAACATTAGGTTATTATGAATAAAACTGTGAAGACTTTTAAAGCGTATCTTTTGGTGGCAGAATCACTTATTTATGTTAGGCATATACCTAGAAATTGAATTTCTGTGTCTTGTGTCTACATATTCATGGTAAGTAGACACTGCCATATAGTTTTTAAAGTATTTACATAAATTTAGATACTCACCAGCAGCGTCTGAGAATCCCAGTTATTCTACGTCTTTACCAGCCCTTGGTATTAGCTATTCTTTTAATGGTATAACCCTGGAAGTCGAATAACATCTCATTATAGAACCAATTCACATTTCCACAATGAGTAAAGATTTTGAGCAATTTTTCATTTGCTCAATTTATTTTCAGCATTTGCAAGAGTCTCTTTTGAGAAGCATCTACGTGTTTACTTTTTACTACTGACTTTTTTAAATAATAATTTTACATAAAAGGAAAGGCCATTCTACTATTGAGTGGACTTATTAGCATGTATGACTTATATTGAACCTCAAGTACAGTGGACGGGAAATAATTGCAGATAAATATGTTAACCAGATACTCACAATAGCACAATCCTTTCATTTGACTTTTCAGGTAATAAGTATATAAAAAACAAAGCCTTTAATTTGAAAGCTTCGTAGCTGATGCGGCAGGACTGCTCTGTGATAAATATGTGCTGGGAAATGGACACAAGACAGGATTGTCAGGCCAAATTAATGGTATTTGTGTCCCAGTTGAGTCATAAGTATTACCAGATTCTTGCCAATTATTTGAATTAGGTTGGATAAAGACGGGAAAATCCATAACACAATTAAATAGCCTTTATACTTTCCCTTTTTTCCCTCTACTCTAGACCCTCTTATTTCTATGCTTTGAATCTCATCATCAACTTCTGTCTGAGACTAAATCGGTTTATGCCCAAGAATATTAATCTGGTATATATTTTGTCTGACATCCAAACATTATTTACAAAGGGAAGCATCAGTGAATAAGTTAGTAAATTATATAAAACACTGTCTATGCTGAAGAGCTCTTTTCATAAATGAGATGATAGAACGCTCATATTATTATCAAAGTAAATCAATTAAAGCCTATCATCCTTACGCTAGTTCAATCATTTATTTAATGCACATGGTATGTCTCATTTATGTATTATAATACATTCCCCTAAATGAAGATGCTTATAATTAATATCTGTCATTTTGGAATAGGACAAAGTGTTAATTCTAATATGAAATGTGTCTATAAAATGAGAACAGTGATTCTACAAATCACAGAGTCCAGGTCACTTATAGTCAATATTTTTTAATAAAAAAATAAAATACCACTTGATCTTATAATCTGACTAATAAGAATATATTGTGAGGGAAGACTTGCAGGCAGCAGATATCATTATCATATAAACTTAAAATAAATGATATCAGCATCAAACAAAAGTATGATAGTCAGATAATTTATATTGTATCCAGAATATGCAATTTTAAATGTCACTAAAAGTAATCGCATTTGAATATATCTTAAATGTATTTCAGGATAAATAGTACTTTAACTAGAAAAAATATATAAATTTTTTTTAGTTTGTTAATGAATTTATTCATATATAAGAAATATGTATAGTCTCTTGACATGCCTTATGTGCTGGTTTTATTGATGATAACAATTTCAGTCATTGTATATTATATATTTTTGAAATAAATATGATTTACTTTAATCATCAAAACAGTATGGCAGTATATATAATCTGTAATTTTCCTCCTGATGACTTTTTTAATATAATTTATTTCACTTTAAGTTTATAGTTTTGTTTTTTTTTTTTTGTATTTACAAGACCACAACTAATATCATAAGGTTTATATATTTTACTTTTTATTTTTTAATTTTTTCCCTTAACTTTTGAGTTCCAGGGTACATGTGTAGAATGTGCAGGTTTGTTACACAGGTAAGCATGTGCCATGGTGATTTGCTGCACAGATTATTCCATCACCTAGGTATCAAGCCCAGCATCCATTAGCTATTCTTCCTGTTCCTCCCCGCCACCACCATCCCCTGACAGGACCCAGTATGTGTTCTTCCGCCCCGTGTGTCCATGTGTTCTCATTATTCAGCTCCCACTTATAAGTAAGAACATGTGGTGTTTGGTTTTCTGTTTCACATGAGTTTGCTGAGGATAACAGCTTCCAGCTCCATCCATGTTCACTTCAAAGGACATGAGTTCATTACTTTTTATGGCTGCATAATATTCTGGTGTATATGTACCATATTTTCTTTATCCAGTCTGTCACTGATGGACATTTGGGTTGATTCCATGTCTTTGCATCTTATTTTGTCCAAGTTAAATGTCTAATTTATATTGTGAATAGTGCTGCAATGAACATACAGGTGCATATATCTTTATAATAGAATGGTTTATATTCCTTTGATACATACCCACTAATGAGATTGCTGGGTCAAATGGTAATTCTGCCTCCAGGTTTTTGAGGAATCACCATGCTGTCTTCCACAATGATTGAACTAATTTACACTCCCACCGACAGCGTAACAGCAGTCCATTTCTTCCACAAACTTGCCAGCACCTGTTGTTTCTTTTTCACTTTTTGTTAACAGTCATTCTGGCTGGTGTGGAATGTTGTCTAGTTGTGGTTTTAATTTACATTTCTCTAATGATCAGTGATATTGAGCTTTTTTTCACATGTTTATTGACCACATGTATGTCTTTTTTTTTGAGAAATGTCTGTTCATGTCTTTTGACCACTTTTTAATGAGGTTGTTTGTTTTCTTCTTGTAAATTTATTTAAGTTCCTTGTAGATTCTGGATATTAGAACTTTGTCAGATGGTGATTACAAACATTTTGTCCCATTCTGTAGGTGGTCTGTTCCTTCTGCTGTACCGAAGCTCCTTAGTTAAATTAGGTCCAATTTGTCAATTTTTGCTTTTGTTGCAATGGTTTTTGGCATTTTCATCATGCCTATGTCCTGAATGGTATTGCCTAGATTTTCTTCTAGGGTTTTTATGGTTTGAGGTTTTACATTTCAGTCTTTAATCCATCTTGAGTTAATTTTTGCATAAGGTATAAGGAAGGGGTCAAATTTCAATTTTCTGCATATGGCTAGTCACTTCTCCCAGCACCATTTATTAAATAGAAAATCCTTTCCCCATTGCTTGTTTTTGTCAGATTTTTTTGAAGATCAGATGGTTGTAGGTGTGTGATCTTATTTCTGAGTTCTCTATTCTGTTTCGTTGGTCTGTGTGTTTGTTTTAGTACCAGTACCATGCTGTTTTGGTTACTGTAGCCTTATAGTACAGTTTGAAGTTAGATAGGGTGATGCCTCCATCTTTGTTCTTTTAGCTTATGGTTGTCTTAGCTATTCAGTCACTTTTTTGGTTCCATATGAATTTTAAAATAGGTTTTTTTTTTTTTTCTCTAATTCTGTAGAGAATGTCAATGGTAGTTTAATGGGAATGGCATTAAATCCACAAATTACTTTGGGCAATATGGTCATTTTCACAACATTGATTCTTCCTATCCATGAGCACGAAATGTTTTTCCATTTGTCTGTGTCCTATTTGATTTCCTGTAGCAATGGTTTGCAGTTCTCCTTGAAGAGGTCCTGCTCAGCTTTTCAATCTTGTTAAATATCTAATGTATTTATTCTCCTTTCTCCGTCACATTTTGTCCAATTTAAATGTCATTAAATTTCAAATATCCAATATGAAAGTGATGCTGTCTACCATAAAATAAAAAATATAACTGTTAAAGACACTAGGGATACAATAAGAATAAAATGCAATTCTTGTCATTAAAGAAAGCTTCTACCTTAGACAAAGGCGTTCAAATGGGTAATTATATATCAGATATAATAGGTTGTATAATAGTATATGATGGCACCTTGAACAAGTGTTATGGCAGCATAAGCTACCCCTTTAGCTGTAGGAACATAGTGAGATACATCTATAAATAAGAGATGATATTTGAAATGGTTCTTGATGGATAAATATGAATTTACCACGTAAAGAAAAAGGCAAAGGACATTGCTGGTAAAGCTAGCAAGGTAAGCTGAGGCAAGGGCAAGCATAACATGCTGAGAGAAATGTGAGAATAAGTAGTAGAATAAGAATGTTTCCAAAAATGAGAGACGTATTTGACTATTTAAGTGTATAAATACATATACTTTCATAATTATATATGCACATATAGAGAATGAGATAAAAAATTTTGAAATGAACTTCTAGCTGTATTCTGAATGAGAAAGTTAAAAGTAGAAACATATATGTGATATAATTTTATTTGCATAAGGTTAAAATGATATGTGGCCATATATACATATATGAATAGATGCATATATATATAAGAAATATATATATATAAGAAATGCATATATATATAAGAAAATTAAGTGTAGGATGCATGCATATCAGTACAATAACTTTGATTGGACGAAGAGAGAGAAAGAAAGCCGCAATTGGAATAATGAGACTCATTATAAAATGTGTTTGTGATAAAAGATACATATAAAATAATTCCAAATTCTTAAAAATTAATACAATAGTCATAAAATGATAATGATAATTTTATCTCTATACTTTTGACAAATTAAATAAAAATAAAATCTATTCTGTGCTGACTCAATACTTGAAAAATAGAGCTTATGAATATCTTAGAGGTTGGAAATATTATTTCTTTACATCTACTAATCTCTTTCTATGCAACCACTCGATAAACCCATTGAGAATATTTGTCATTCTTTAAAGATTTGGCTACTTTTTAAGCTTTTATATAAGCAAAACACTCAATTAAGGACTTCTCTCTGTTTCTGCTTGGTAAAAGTAAATTGGTATTTACCTTGTCAAATTTTTGCATTTTCTACCAGTTTGTTTCTTTACTTTAAAAAATATCAAATTTATTTTAGATACAGGGAGTATATGTACAGATTTGGTATGTGGGAATATTGCATGATGCTGAGGTTTGGAGTATGAATCCAGTCTCCCTTGTAGTAAGCATAGAACCCAATAGGTAGCTTTTTTAGCCCACCCACCGTCTAATAGTCTTCAGGGTCTATTGTTCCCACATTTATGTGCATGTATGCTTAATGCTTAGCTCCCACTAACATGTGAAAATGTGCAGTGTTTGTTCTCTGTTCCGGCATTAATTTGCTTAGGATTATGGTCTCCAGCTCCATCCATTTGTTGCCTCAAAGACATGATTTCTTTACATTTCTACAAGCTTGATCTATCCTCAACTGACTTAGTGCCATTCCATTATGATTACAAAATGCATTATCATGATTCTTCCTGTAAAAATGAGAAAGGTTTTCATACTGGTCATTTTATTTGCATTGACTTATTTGATTGACCACTGAAAAATGAACTAAGGCTTGTTTACACTGAGGTGTTATCTCCAACAGAAATATGCAATTTTTTCTCCTTTAAGTTAACTGCATTTCAGAGATCTGAATTAGATCAGCAGACTTTGTAACCGAATAGGAGGAATTCATCTGCATGTTTTCTTTTTTTTTATCTGGCATCTACCATCTGGTATTTGAATGCAAAATATGTAAAGATAAATGACAAAAGTTTTATAGATTTTACTTGTTGTTTGTTTTACCTGTGCTGTACTCAAATTTTGACAAATTGTGTTTTAGTTTCATTTTTATTATGTCATAGAGATGACAAAGATCACCATGTATACACAAATAGTTCAAATGGTTTTTAGAAGATTGCTTTCTACGTGGCACAAAATAAAGAAAACATTGTCATTATTTGGTTAACATGACTGAGAACCCATGTACATATTCTAGGTTTTATTTGTACTTCTGCTTGAATTCTTACCAGGGATGTCACTGGTTCATGTACTATCTATATCTGGATTTAAAAAGCATGTCACTTCTGGGCTGTTGCACAGCTTTGCAGAGACACCAAAGATATACAACATTGCTGCCTCTTTCGGGTTGATGCTACCCTCTGTTCAGGACCGAAGTTTGCTGCTGTTGGTTGGCCAATCTGTACACAACCATCCAGAGACCACTCTTGGCATTTTTGACAGTCTAGTAATCAAATGGCCTCTCTCTCACTAATATTATTTCCCCATATACACAATTGTAGGTATTAACCAAATAAAATAAACATAAAATAGTTGTTCATGTTTCCTTTTTATTGGAGAATTTTTTTAAAAGAACTGTAAGAGGTAACAAGATATGCTAGGGTTTAAAGAAAAAGAAAACTTCTGGCACAGTGAAATTTTTTTTCAAAGTGTTAGTTGGCCTCACTTCTAAATCCAGTGGGTCCCCCCCTACAAAAAAGTTATAGTATGTGTATTTTTAGGAAGTGTTTTATTGATACATAATAGTTGATCCATGAAATGTATGGGATACATGTCACGTTTTGATATATGCATACAATGTGTTATGATCAAATCAAGGTAATCTATCACCCCTAACATTTAGATAACGTTAATGATCATTTTCATTTTACAGTTTTAGTAAATTAACAAATTAAAGAAAGCATTCCAAATATTTTATCATAGCTATTTAGAAATATACTATATTATTGTAAAATATAATCACCCTATTTTGGTAACAAACACTACAATTTTTTTTTTTAATCTTGACTGTATTTTTGTATCTATTAACCAAATTTTATTCATCCCCTCCTTCGCCTACCTTTCTCAGCCTCTGTTTACCACCATTCTGTTCACTACTTCCATCATATCAATGTTTTAAGTTTCCACATATAAGTAAGAACATGCAATATTTGACTTTCTGTGACTGGCTTATTTCATGCAGCATAATGTCCTCCAGTTCCAACTATGATGCTGCAAATGACAGGATTTCATTTTTTTTTTCTGGCTGAATAATATTCCACTCTGTATTTACAGCACATTTTCTTTACCCATTCATTCATAGATAGACACTTAGGTCGATTCCGTATCTTGAATACTGTGATTAAGGCTGCTAAAGACATGCGAGTGCAGGTATCTGTTCGGTATGCTGAATTCCTTTCTTTTGAATACCCAGCAGTGAGATTGCTGGATCACATGGTCATTCTACTTTTAGTTTTTGAGGAACCTCCATACTGTTTTATAGTTGCTGTACTAATTTGCACTTCTAACAACAGTGTATGACTATTACCCTTTCTCCTCATCCTTGCTAGCATCTATTATTTTCAGTGTTTTGATAACAATCATTTTAACTGGGGTGAGATGATTTCTCACTGTGGTTTTGATTTGCATTTCTCTAATTATCAGTGATATTGAGCATTTTCATTTACCTGTTGATCATGTGTATGTCTTCCTCTTTTGAGAACTTTTACCCATTTTTAATTGGATTTTCTGTTGTTGTTTGAGTTTCTTATGTAATCTGGTCATGAATTCCTTGTCAGATGAGTAGTTTACAAACATTTTGTTCTTTTCTGTAGGTCATCTCTTCACTTTGCTGATTGTTTCTTTTGTGTACAGAAGATTTTTAGCTTGACATAATCCCACTTGTCAATTTTTTACTTTTGCTGCTAGTGCTTTTGAAGTCTTGCTCAAGAAATCTTTGCCTAGAACAATGTCCTTTTCCCCAATGTTTTCTTCCAATAGTTTCATAGTTTCAGGTCTTACACTAAAGTACATAATCCATTTTGATTTGATTTTTATATGCAATGAGAAATAAAAGCCTCATTTCATTCTGCTGCATGTGGATATCCAGTGTTCCCAGCACCATTTGTTAGACTGTCCATTCCCCAGTGTGTATTCTTGTTGTCTTTATCAAAAGTAAGCGGGCCATAAATCCACAGATTTATTTCTGGTTTTTCTATTCTGTTCTGTTAGTCTATGTTTCTGTTTTTATGCTAGTACTATGCTGATTTTGTAAACTGATATTCTAAAACATTTCTTAGCTCATGGAAGCTGTAACTTCCCCATCACTTTTGGTTCAGAGGAAAAGCCACACCACCACCTGTGCCCCCATGCCTGGCTAATTTTTCTATTTTCTGTAGAGACAGGGTTTCACCATGTTGGCCAGGCTGGTCTCGAACTCCTGGATTCAAGCAATCTGCCCACCTTGGCCTCTCAAAGTGCTGGGACCCAAACTGCTGAGCCACCATGCCCTGCCACCCTCTCACGTATTTCTAATGATAACTTGAGAAAACAGTATGTTGAGTTCTTAAAAGTAATCAATTAATGTTAAAGTATAATAATTAAGGGGAACAGGAGCAATAAAATCGTTGCCTTTTTATTTGGATTTAAGTGCCTTCGTAATTATTTTAAATTGAAGTTCTTCATCTACCATTTGCTACAAAAAGGGAAGTATTTGAGTTTAAGCTTACAGATCACATGTGCTCTAATTAGTGTTTATCGTAATAAATCAAACACTAAGACCCTCTGAATTTGGTAATTGAGAAGAATTTCCATGCAGAGAGAAATACGTAGACTTTAGATCTTTCTTATTCCCTCAGATTTACTTTCCTTCAAAGAATCAGTTATAAATCCAGCACCTTTATATGACATCTATAGCACAACAAAGATCAGACTGGAACATTTTTAAAAATTGTCCCCTTAATGTTAGTTTTCTCCTCTCCCATAAGAGTCATAACCTTCTAGTAAATTTAGGAGAGTAATTTCATTTCAGCTTCACTCCCAAGTTGCTCACTGAGCTGCATATTTCTTCCCTGTCTACTATGTTCCCCCACAAACTTTGGGAGTGTGGAAAAGGGATGAGTACAAAGAAGATCTCAACTCATTCTATGGCTTCAGCCTTGCATTCATCAAACCATCACCTCAGAAAGTTGGAAAAGTAGCTTATCCTTTTTTTTTTTTTTCTTTTTCTTTGAGATGGGTCCCACTATGTTACCCAGGCTGGTCTTGAACTCAGCCTCAAGCAATCGCCCTGCCTTGGCCTCCCAAAGTGCTGGATTGCCACCACATCCTGCCAAGGACAGCGTCTTTTTTTGTTGTTTTTTTCAGACAGTCCAGTGCCTGGATAGATTACAAATCCTTATCCAAAATCTGTGATCCAAAATTCGTTAAAAACCAAGTTTTTTTTTTTTTTTTTTTTTTTTTGTACATTGATGAATGATAGAAGTGGATGGGGAAGCTATTTATAGTCTTTATTTATACAAGTTTGCATGCATATTCATATACTTCAGTACATAAATATTTATAGAGTTGATTGTGGAGTGCTCCCCTAAACCAAATTGGATATGTTAAACACTATATGGTGTATCAGTATATGATGTTCCAAAAATCTGATACATCCTGAATTGCAAAACGAATCTGATCTCAAGGTTTTCTAACCCCAAGGCATCAAGGACACACACACAACCCTTTCTCTCCCAGAAATATCCTACACTGACTACTATTTTTAACATTTTAATTTATATTTTGATAACACTTTTGCTGACCCATTGATTTTTGCACACTCTACTGAGAAATATATGTAACCAAGTCTGATTTACTCATTTGAGAATAGCATTTGGGAACAACAGTAGGCTATCACATGGTGGCCTTGATATTTAAAGTCCTATAGGACAAGACAATGCCAGATAGGGAGGAGCAAAAGATGAGAAAGCCTTGTCACTGTGAAATCTACAGAACAATGCTAGTTACATAGGGGATCTGAAATTGAGGTTTCTTTTCAGGCTCGCTAGCAACATAAATTGCCGCTGTAGTTCTTTACTATATAATGAGTTCAGCTAATAACCATTGGTTCAGATATGTATCTGCATTTCATCCAAAGGCTAACATTAATTTTCAGTGATAGTTCATTGTAAAGTAAAAGAGAGAAGAGTTACATTTTTTTAACTGTCCCATAATTTGCAGTTACCACCAAGTGTTTTAAAATTGCTGCTTAAGAACTCATTTAAAAGTCAGGCTCCCACCCAGTTTCATAACTGGATGGGATGATTGCTGGGGTGGGTTTCTTAACTCTTCTGGTTAATAAAACACATTTTTTATTAAAAGTTGAATGGTAAAAAGTAAATCACTACTTCCTGTCAACTGAGTGACCTTGGACATGTTATCAAATCACTCTGGTATTTTCATCTCTTATATGTAAAATTAGGATAAATATACCTTTCTTATGAAATGTAAGAACTTAATATAAATATAATTTACATGCAAAATATATTGCACAGAATAGGAGCTTACTCAAACAAGGTAATATTATGATTCTTGATCGTTATTTATATTTACTTTACTTGTAGCTCATATTTTTTAGTCAAATTAAAATAAAGAAAAAATTAGAGAGGTTCATAAAACATATTTCATGAAAAGTTATGTTTAAGTTAATCTTTTTTGTGTCCTAAAGGTTTATCGTCCAGTTTCAAATTTAATGAATATTGTTTAAAACTGAAATTTTTCTTTAGTCTCATTCATCTAGTACTGTAAGATAACAAATTCGGGTTGTTTAAGCTGCTAAATGTGTGTGTACGGTGATTTCTAACAGCATACAGAAGCACAAAATACAAGATCGTGATCTGATTTCTAAGCCCCTCAAAATTTTAATATTCTCTTTTAGAGAGAAGAGAATCATTTTATCTGGCAAGATGTCTTATTATTTTGCATAAGTGTTTATTTACTTAATCAATTCACATGACCCAAATAAGTATTTGCACTTCAAATAGTTAATACGTGTTATATCTACTGGTATATTGAATTCAAAAGAAAGGTCTCAATCATATAGAAGTAATAAGTGAATTGCACAGTGTTTAGGCTACCAAATTTTAGTGTCCACACTCTTCTGTAAAATATTTGAAATTTAGATTTTGTAAGCCCTAATAAAAGAAAATCAGATACTGATGGGAATTGGAGATGAGGTGAGTTTGTCTGGATGGCCTTAGTTCTAGTATAAGATTCGGTAAATTTTTTTAAAAGTGGCAGAAAATATATTTCTCAGAAATAATAAAATTGATTAATTGACATATCTTTTTCAGGTTTATTCTTTAAAAGAACAAATGTATGGTATAATATTAAAATTAGTACAAGAATCTGTGTAATGAAGACTGAATGACCAGGTTATCACCTTGGGGAGATAGATCGGTGATAACACAAAATAAGTCATAGTCATTGAAACAACTGAATAAGAAATTCTCATTAAATTAATACAATTAATTGATATAGATTAAAATATGTGAGTAACTGCTGCTAGAAATGAAATAAAACTGTTGATCATTAAACAATGATGTCAATTATTTATACTTGATTTGTTGCAACTAACAACAACTGTTTATTAATAAAAATGTGTTTTCATGTGGGAATTTATTCTATCTTTTTGAGCAAATGCCTGTGAGTGAATTTTAGGCAGGAAATTTATTATTTGTTCCTCATAAAGGCAACTATTAAATGTGCTTCTTTTTTTTTTTTTTTTTTTTTTTTTTTTTTTTTTTTTTTTTTTTTAATCACTCTTTAGCTCAGACTGGAGTGCAGTGGCAAGATCACAGCTTACTGCAGCCTCAACCTCCCAGGCTCAAGCTATCCTTGCACTTCAGCCTCCCAAGTAGTTGGGACTAGATGCACTAATTTTTTGCAGAAATAGGGTTTTGCCATGTTCCCCAGACTTGTCTTTTACTCTTGGACTCAGTCTACCCACCTATGCCTCCCAAAGTGCTGAGATTACAGGCATAAGCCACTGTGTCCAGCCTGTGTTTTCAAAATAAGATTGTAACTGGGAATTTTGAGAGAACTGTCCACACAAGACCACCCTCACTTCTGACATCAGCTTCAAGTTTGGTGACTTCCCAAATCCACTCTTGGGTTGAAAAATGTATGAGAACAACTCACAAAACCCCTGAAAGCTGCTGCACCCAGGCTTATGGTTAGGAAACCAGATTAATATCAGTCAAGTGAGGAAGCACATAGTAATAGTCCAGGAAAAGCCCCAAATATAGACCTCCCACCCTCCTTCCCTATTAGAGTCATGGACAACATTCCTTTCCTGGCAGTGATGTGACAACACACATGAGGATAGTGACAACCTCGGAAGCTGACCCAAATCTTGCTGTCCAAAGTCTTCATTGAGGCTCAAAATACATTGGCACGGTGAACTACCCACAAGACTGGTCTCAGTTTCCTTCCCCTCCAAGGTCCAGCTGATACTGCTTGACAGGATCACATCCTAAATCGTATCATTGGTGTGACTTAATAACCCCACCCTAAATCACAGTGTTAGCCTCTTGCTGACCCAAAGTCCTCAGGCAAACAAAGGTACTCTTATCAGACATGACGTTCCAAGGGCTTAGACATTACCTCCCAGAAGTTGAGGACAAAAAACATCTCATGTGGTCAATATTAAATTATTTGTTACAAATATATGTATTAAATTTAAATATCACACTTATATTTGACAGTGTACACATTATGACAAATTATTAGGTACTAAGCAAACCACTACTCCAGTTAAAAAACAGAACATTGCCAGCACTCTAGAAGCTCCGTTGTCACCTTCTGCAGAGCACCCTTGCTCTTCTCCCCAAAGAAACCGTGGCCTATATGATTAAAGAAAACTCTAAAGCTACATTTGCATATTTGTTTCTTCTGGAAATCCAATCATGTTCCATTAATTATCAGCTCAAAAATGTTGAAAAAAGCTACAATTGGTGAAAATAATAGAAATTTTAAAAGTCAAAACGTATTCTGAAGTTAGCTAAAATGACTCCAAATCATTGTATATTTTGAATAAGGTAGGAGATGTACTTTCTATTTTATATATCAAAATGCTTTCTGATATCATTTTAGATATCTAATTTTCAGAAATCTAATTACTTTAAGATAGTAAGCATTGTTTTTACTAATAAATATGAAATGAAAACACAAGATCTCACAAAAGAAAACAGTATTTGTAATAATCATCTAAATAATTGTTTTTTACACTGAAAATCCAAAGTCTGAGAAGGGTTTCTTCCCTACATCAAGCTTCCAATAACATATTTCTGTAATAAAAATGCCACATTTTTACTAATTGAGCGTTATTTTTCTTATAACATATCTCTAAATATGATTTTTTAGGGTTATCATTTTCCAGAAATAATTATGTCTAAAAATATTTAAATGTTCAGAATCAAATGAAATAAAATAGAGAATTTTAATTGGAAAATGAAGGAATAAGATCCTTTGTAAGACATCCAGCCAGGAATGAGACATATCAAGGTATACTAATAAGATTAATTATTCAGCAAATACGTTGAACCAAGCTAGCTTTCCAGGAAGAGTTAATCTAATTCTGGGTTCGGCAAAAAAGTGTATGTCAAGAACTCTGAAGGTTCTGAAATGCTACCTTACTTTAAAACTAACAAGTTGACTGTCACAGTTTCGTAGGTGCTGGCAGAAGGAATGAGACTCTGAGGTCAAAGATAAAGAACTTTATTACTTACAGCACAGCAGACAGCAGGAACTTCGTGTTCACATTGCATTTTCATTGCCCCCAAAGTCCCTTGGAGACAATACAGAGGCAGCTCCGTAAATGCTCTACGGGTATTGATTTTGTGTCATTGCTGAGGAATCTTGAATTTAGGAAACCTTTTTTTTTTTTTTAAGAAGGTTGCTAGTCCACCTGTCCTGCCATTGCCCTGGCTATTTCCTACACAATCATCTTCAGAAAGATAATCTGGATCAAAAGAAGTGAAGAAATGTCATGATAAATTGTCACTCAAAGGTATGGAGCATTGTGATTTTTCAGTTTGAAAACCACAAAATTAGCATGATTCACTATCTTACTTAAAGATAGTAAATTATTTACAAGCCAAGAAAAAAGTTAAGATGTTTTGATAATTTCTAAAAACATTATTATAAACAAATGATTGAAAATATAGACAGAAACTATTCAATGGATAGAAAGTATTGACATAAATTATTTTTGTAAACCAAATATATTTTCACATTATTATGGCTACTGAAAAATAACACATAAGTTTAAATAACTTTGTCACGACGTCATTGAATACCTGTACTTTTCCTCTAACCTATGTCTTTAGTGATACCTTCTGGTGATATTTTGCACTTAAGATATATACGCAATTTGCTTAAAAAAAAAAGCCTCACCAGCTAGTCAAAGTTAATGCATGTATGTATACATACATTCACACACACACACATACACGTATAATCTACAGATTGGGGAAGTGATAAACACATTTTACTTAAATGCATTTTTTTTTTTAGTTACTGAATAAGGGTAAAACTAGAGAAAACATTTTTTTCATGAAGTATTTTTTAAATAATTTAAACAGCAATATGTTTAAAGTAGAGACATCTCATTAAATGGTAAGATATTGCTGTGTTATAAATACATAATGTACATTCTAATTAAAACAATCTTCAGTTTTGTCTAAGGGCACTGAGTCACATGTCACTGCCATATTGTTATTATGCTAAATTAGGGGCTGGCAAATTACAACCCACAGCCTGAATCTGGCACCTATTTTTGTGAACTACAAAATGAAGAACATTTTTTATAGTTCTAATCCTCAAAATAAAACACTATTTGATGGCATGCAAAATTATAGGAAATTCAAAAGTCAATGTCCATGTTTTATAGGAACACAGCC
Organism: Rhinopithecus bieti; assembly: GCF_001698545.2. Taxonomy (NCBI): domain Eukaryota; kingdom Metazoa; phylum Chordata; class Mammalia; order Primates; family Cercopithecidae; genus Rhinopithecus; species Rhinopithecus bieti. Next base: position 1,238,704 of record NW_016806973.1, on the reverse strand, counting down.
GTGGTTTTTTGTTTGTCTCTTTGGGTTTGGGAGATGGGCTTCATTGTTTTTCATAGTATCTATAGGTGCTGCACACTATAGTCAATGGTCATCCTGAATAGCTGTGACAGAAACATGTGGCCCTCACAGCCTGAAGTGTTCACAACTTGAATCTTTACAAAAGAAGTTTGCCTATCGTAGCCTTAAAAAATATTTTAACTACGGACTAAGACGGGGGAAAAACAACATAAAAATCTGCTCTTGTGTAGTTACATAAAGTGTTACATGGGCTCTGGAGTAAAGAATCTTTAGTAGTAATTTCTCACAGAACTAATCACAGGTAAATACACGACCAAAGAGAGATGCAAACAATTCTATTCATTAATCCAAAATAATAAATGAAAAGTAACCCGATGGAAAAATAGCAACTATGCAAATTTTTCTAAATAAGACATTAAGAAAATTTAAAATAATAATAATAATAGAATCAGGTTTAGTGCTGGAAATATTAGGATTCATGGTTTATTGAGATGATAAATGCAAACTATTGAATAGAAGGACTAGACTTCAGTCTGAACTTCTCTCAGTAACATATAGCACAAATGAAAAGGACAGTGGAAGTGGGAAATACAAAATCTTTAAAAAATGTTTTAAAATCAATACAGCCCATTCCTTCATAAATTACTATATATTGAATTGCCTCTAGAAATTGAATATAAAATATAGCAAGAGATCCTTTTATAATTTTACTTAGAAATTATATCGATTGATTCAAGAAATTTTACATTGCTAGAAAAGAGAAACATTTTACAAATTATTCTGTTAGTGAATAAGTTTGGTATAGTAGTAAACATCCTTATCTTCGAGAGAAAAATGGATTATTGAGAATTTTATAGGTTATGAAATTATAGGTTGAAATAATGTAGAAAAATGAATATCTGATGTGAAATTTACATGTAGGGAAAATGTGGTTTAATGTACAATAAGGAGACATTTTTCTTTTTTGAGCTGGCAAATGTATTGGAAATCAACTAGTTCAGCTAACATCACTTTAGAGATAAGAACCTGAAGATTATAAATATCAGTGGCAAGACTGGAATGCAGTCCTTTTGACTTTTATTTTTGCTGCACAAGCTGCCATGAAATTTCACAACCATTTCGTATTGCTTCTATTTGGTGGAATCCCTTAATTCATAATACAACAATCTAAATACAGTTATTTCTTTATCAGTATTTTTCCAGCTACTTCAGTTTAAACTTTATTAATGAAAGTTTATCCACTTAGGTAGATAAATATTAAAATAAAATAAATATGTGACCTAATTATTGCATTATCTCTCTCTTTACAAGTAAATAAAATGTTTATCCATTGTATTGCCTCTGATTGAATTCCATGGCATCATTTCTCATGTTTAAATTACTCAAGCTTGTGATTGCTATTTTTTAATACATTACATTATATATGGCATAAAATATTCAAAGAAGAACCTAAACTACAAAATTAAAAGGTAGGTAATAGAACATGACTGATTGATGTAGCACAGAGTAAAGTATATTTTCACATATTTATATTTATTTTAAAAATAAAATTTTCAATTAATGAATAGGCTCAGTTTTTTAGTAGACACGGAAAGTCAAAAGGCAGAACCAAATTCTTAGCCTCTTGTTCATAATATTAACTTAAAATGAGAAAATAAAAAGACTGAATACTATTTAGTTGAAGACATTAATGTAATGTTATCAGTCATACTGAAAATTACTAAGGGTGAGAAATAACAGAATGATGCCTTGGCCATCGAAGACTATCTGTTTATCTTATCCTGGGTGAAATTGCATGCATGAGTTCATTTGCTATCAAGTTTTAAAACTTTAAATAGCTTTTCAGTGTCAAAATTTCAAAATACTGTGTGTATGATGAGTCATTTGATGCAATATATTTACAAATATTTTCTGCAAGGAAGTCATGTTAATCATTCAAAGTTGTTCAGAACTGAATGGGAAAACATAAGGACCGATTTGTTTACATGATGTTCTCATATTCAATACTCTTGATATTTTGAAATATTAGGACTTTAGATTCTATGAAGTCATTAGATTTCCTCAATTGCCTAATTGTTGAGTGTTCTCATCACTGTAGGGTGTGTGTGTGTGTGTGTGTGTGTTGTGTCTGTGTATAAGTGCATGTGTTAAGTCAACTACTAAGTTAAAGCTACTTACACTATCAGCATTCCATTCCCCTTGGTTTAAATTTATTTCACACCAAAGAAAAAGAAATGCTATGAAAATTCAGAGTGATAAAATGACTGATCTACCACATACTGCAGTTATGCATTGGCCTTTCAAATTTCCTCTTAGACATGACAGTTTTAACTCAAGGGGATATAAAATATCGTAATTACCATGTAGTAAGGTAAAACATATTCTGTACTTAGCCAAAGCATGCCTTTAATTCAATTAGGAGTATACATATTCAAAAATAAAATTTGCAGATATAATGAAAGGGACAAGATTGTTGTGGTCTAGGTGAAAATGGGCCAATGAGATACGTTTATGAAAATGATGGTCAACTTTTTAAAGAAGGGATTAGTCAGGACCCTCGTCTATCCAAGGTATAGTGTCTATTTTGTGTTCAAAAGCCGTAATTATTTCAAAACTCGGCATTGGAGGAAACCAGATAATTAGTCTAGTACAGCTGGTGTAAAACACTGCTGGCAGAAACATTGATATCATTAAAAATTTGGCAAAGTATTTTATAAGCAATACCCTTGGGAAAACGAAACAAATTAAGCACCTAGGTATTTTTTTTTTAGAAACTAGGAAAGTGTATATAAAGTACCTCTGATTTTGCTGCTGTATTTAAAAGGCCTTAGCAATATAAAAACTAATCCAATATTACTTGTTTTGTTCATTTATTAATAAAAATTATCTTACATTTAGTTTGTTCAGAATTATACTGTTTTATTCATTCAGAATATTTTCTTTGAACTTTTTTCCTGAGTTTTGTTAGTTTTGTTTATATTCTTTGCAATCTACCTGCTTATTTTCAAATTTCAATTTTATTTCTTTAAAAATAACTTACTATAAAATGTGTCTACTAAAGATGGTGTAAAATACATATATAGTTTAAAGAATAACAATTAAATAAATGCTTGTGTACATACTAACTTAAAAAATTAGAATGTTAACGAAGATTTAAGGTCCCCTGTGTGCCTTGATTATATCTCCTTCTCTCCACCCTAGAATAACAGTGATCCTGATTTTTGTGATTTATTTTTGGCTTTACTTTCTAGTTTTAGTCTACATATAGATGGCTACAAACACATATTGTTTTGTTTTGCCTGTTTTTAATACCAATAGTGCTGTTCAATTTTACAATTTTCAGCAAGTCAAAATTTTATCTACATCATATTTTTCTGCAATTTGTAGAATATTGTCTGTAAAATTCCATCTACTTGATATTCCATGCATGCTGAAAATTGGAGCTGTAGATAATACATTTTTCAGTGCTGTAGAGTGTTCAGTTGCAAAAATATCCCCATAATCTATTTACTTATTCCTCATATTATTTGTGATTTATTCATTTCTTGATAAAGGGATAATATTTTTGATGGTCCACAAGAAGATATTTGGATTTATTTAATTTTTCTCATTTTGTTTCTTTAGGCTTATTCTGTTATAATTGTTATAACTTCTTAAAATGAAAGCCTAGCTAATTAATTTTAGATGTTTCTATGTTGAAAATAAATACTTATATAAATAAATATATACATACATATATACAAATGCACACACAAACATACATACATGTGTCTGTGTGTATGTGTTCAATTGCATTTTATCTCCAATCCCCAAATTTCACATTTAGTATTCGTTGTGGTTATTTTTCCAAATATTTTCGAAGTCTCACTACGCTTTATTGAATGATACATAACATATATTTAGTAAGGTTTTAATTTCTCAAATATATTGTTTTTGGGGAGAGTGGGTTGTTTGTTTTTACTGATTTACAACTTATTTTTTGTGGTCAGCTGGTGAAAAGGTAATAGCAGACCTTGCACTTTTGTTAAGGCTTAATCAATAACTTAGCAGTTTGTGGCTATTTTTTAAGTTTCTTAATTTATTTTTATTATAGTAAAGTACACATAACATAAAATTTACCATGTTAACAGTTCTTAAGAGTACAGTTTGATGGCGTCAAGTACATTTACATTGCTGTGCAACTATTACCATAGTTAATCGTTTTATGTTCCTTATCCTCACAACTGTTATCTACATTGTAAAATGTATCCCCGAGAGCATCCTGGCTAATTCTGTTCAAATTGTTTAATTTTTGTTATTGTTGTTGTTTTGAGACAGAGTCTCACTGTGTCACCCAGGCTGCAGTGCAGTGGTGCAAACTTGGCTTACTGTAACCTCTGCTTCCAGGGTTCAAGTGATTCTCATACCTCAGTCCCCAAATAGCTTTGACTACAGGTGCGTGCCACTACACCTGGTTGATATTTGTATTTTTTGTACAAATGGGGTTTCTCCAAGTTGCCCAGGTTGGTCTGGAGCTCCTGAGTTCAAATGATCCACCTGCCTCAGCCTCCCAAAGTGCTAGAATTACAGGCGTGAGTCACCACGCCCAGCCCAAATTGTTTAATTCTTACCGATTGTTATATTTAGTTGATCTATCATTTACTAAAAGAAATGTGTTGGCTGGGCGCAGTGACTCACGCCTGTAATCCCAACACTTTGGGAGGCCGAGGAAGGCAGATCATGAGGTCAGGAGATCGAGATCATCCTGGCTAACACGGTGAAATCTCGTCTCTACTAAAAATACAAAAATAAAAATTAGCCGGGTGTGGTGGCAGGTGCCTATAGTCCCAGCTACTTGGGAGACTGAGGCAGGAGAATGGCATCAACCCAGGAGGCAGAGCTTGCAGTGAGCCGAGTTCCTGCCACTGCACTCCAGCCTGGGCAACAGAGCGAGACTCTGTCTCAAAAAAAAAAAAAAAAAAAAGAGAAATGTATTAAATTTTGCAAAATTTGTTAATCTCTTCATATACTCCTGTTAATTTTGCTTTATAAAATCAAGACTATATTTATCACAGAAACTGTCCCTGATATTTGTCTGAGGCAGAAGTAGAGGGCTGTATCCTATACCTAAATATTAAAATGTATAAATGTAACAAATAATCTCTTATACAAAATATTTTCTCTCCTTCTCCCTTGACAGATTATTACATTTTAATGACCCGGAAAGGCAGAGAAACTTTTAAAGTTCTTGGATTTCATGAAGTTCATGAAGTTCCTTTCTGGGAAGAGGGCCTATGAGGAGGGTCAGATCAGACCCTGAAATCTGGTCTCTGTCCCCTTTTCTTTCTTTTCAACACCAGCTCCATGTCATACTGTCTGTTCACTTATGTAAACAGCACAGCTTCGGCTGCGTTCCATCCCTGCTTCCATTATGGTGAGTCCTCCAGAAGACTGAATTAATCAAGAGGCTACTTGGCCTTGGAATATGACCTAGAGAAGACATAACCAGTACATGGTTGTGAGTGTGGACATTAACTACATTTGAGCGCAACCTCTTGGCCCACTGGACTCTTTTCACCTAATAGAGAAAGGGTCACTGTAGAGAAGGAGACAGGTCCTCCAATGCGCATGCCCGAGGCTTGCTTCCCTTCTTCAATCAGTCTAAGCTATTACTGATTTGGGGTATTATACAAGTTCAGAAATGCGTATCATCTTGATAAGTCAAACATCTGAATTTTATAGTGAAAACTTTATTCCATGTAATAGTTTTGCCTTTATTTACATTGTCTGTCATAGTAAAAGCTATATAAAGGTTTATCAAAAATTAAACATTACTCAATATATCTTTTCTCACCCTTCTGTATCCTTATGTTTTAGATTTTTTTATGCAAATAGGATTTTATTAGATATTTTTTGTAATATAGATAGAAAATTTTGCCCATTTACATTTATTATGATTATGGATATCTGTAGACTTAAATCTAACAATGTATTATGGAATCATATTTGTCACTACACCCTTCTTTAAAAAACGTTCTTCTTTCTTTTTTGACTTCTTTTGGATTAATGGATTTTTAAATTATTTTCATTTATCCCTTCTTGTGTGCACATTATATAGTTTATATGTATTCTTTTTGTGTTCACAGTTTTGGAACACATCAAATAAAGTCTAATGTTATTCAGACTCTTTACCTGCTTGCGGGGGATGGTGGTGTGGTTGCCAGGTCAATGGAGGTCTGTTCCCAAGAGCATTATGGCTGCCTCTGCTGTGTCATGCAGGTTGCCAGGAAAGTGGGGGAAAGTCAGCAGTTACAGGCCTCACGCAGCTCCCATGCAACCCAAAAGGCCGGTGTCACTTCCACAGTGACCCCCAACAGCACTGAGTTTGTCTCCAAGCAGTGGGTGAGCCGGGCTGAGAACTTGCTCTGGGCTACCAGCCTCTTGGCTGAGAAAGCAAGCAGGGCTTCCAGGTTTCATATCTCCCTGCCTGCCTGTGTCTTTCTGTACACTAGATTCACCCCCTCCCCTGAGATCTGTCCAAAAATCTTTGCATTCACTTGGAGTTGTTACGAAGTTCAGCTAAAGGTTTCTTTCTCCCTGTAGTCTTTTCCCAGTTCCTCTGGCAGCCCTCCCCAAGGACCCCTATAAGACAAGGTCAGAAATGGCTTCCCTGGGGATCCAGAGAGCCCACAGGACTCTTCTCACTGTTTCCTCTACTACTGTATTGAGCTTGGCTCTCTAAATTATCTCAGCTTCAGGTAAGGTCAAATCCTTTTCCTGTGATCTGAACCTTCAGGTTCCCCATTGAAGGTGTGTGTTCAGGGGCAGACGATCCCCCTTTCCCACTTTCACACTTTGGGCACTCACGGTATTTGAGCTGTCTCTTGGGTCCTGCACAAGCAATCCACTTCCTTCAAAAGGTCTGTGGATTCTCTAGGCTTTCCTGGTATGTTCCTGCAGCAGTTCTTGAAGCAAAAGTTCTTGACCAACTAATTTTTGAACTCTAATATGAGCTTGGATATTTTATAAATGATAAGGAATCAGTACTGAACAAACAAAACAATAATACCTGTTATTTTATATTTACATCCCACTAAGGGAGACAAAAATAAAGTAAACAAGTAAATGATGTCTTAGGTTGTAAGTGTGAGGTAGAAAAGTGTAACAGAAAAAGAGAATAAGGAGTGAGTGGTGGACTACTATTGTACATGCAATGCTCATGGCAGATTGCACCAGGAAGCTGACATTGAAACAGAGTGCTGAAAGAAGGGAGCCAGCCACAGGGAGAGATGGCAGGAACATTCTGAGAAAAAGCAGGAAGAAAATGTCTCTTGCTATTAGGTTGGTCCAAAAGTAATTGAAATTCTTGCCGTTAAATGTAATATAATTACTTCCCTTTAGAAGAAAGAATGGGGGAAACCGAGGACTTAGGGATAGGGGAGGCAGGTCTGTACTAGCTCCAAAGATGTGACCTTAGAACTCTGCCATGAAGAGTCTGCAGCTTTAGCCATCCAGTATGACTGTCTACTCTGAGGACAGGTAGCCTGAAGTAGAGGTATGCCCCACCGCAGAAGCTCAGAAACAAATGACAGAGTTTTAACATGAAACTGTTTGTGTATTTTGTTAATAGGGTAGGTAATGTTAGCCCAGTATCTTCACTATCCTGTGTCCCGTCCTGCAGGACAGTCGAACGGACCCTGGAAGGGGAGTGGGAATGGAGGAGACAAGAAAACACGAGAAATGGAGACAAGACAAATAGCCTGATCAAGTCTCGTTTAATGGTGGCAGTGCAATGCCTTATATAGGCTGGCAGAGGAAGAGGTTGGGCCAGGGCGGTGACGGGGGAGGCTGGGTTTACTCAAATTACAATCGCGCATGCGCCGTGGGTTTGTAATTTTCCCGGGCGCGGGATCGCGCCTGCGCCCTAGGCTGCATATCTTCCTGGGCGCGAAAAAGTTTGCGCGCGCGCGGGGAAGGCTTGCGCGCGGGAACAGTTTAGGCGCGCGCGGGAAAAGCTTTAGGCGCGCCCGGGAAAAACTTTAGGCGCGCGCAGGAACAGTTTATAATGAAGAACCTGGAAATGTGCCATCTTGTCTCCGCTTTGCGGAGATCAGGCAACAGAGGTCGGCTAATTCCGGGCCTCATGGCTCCGGACAATCCTGTAGGTATCTCGTATATGATACAGAATTTTGGTGGCTCCATAAGACGATGTAAGTTGTGGGGGGAGTCAAGCTGCAGTGGCGGACATAGTGGCTGCTATGCATAATACAGCATGAGGGCAAAGAGCAGCTGAGCACATCTCAGCTTGAGTTCCTCTGCAGATGCAACCAATGATGAGCCTACACTTGTGGGCAATGGGCAAGGGATTGGCCTTGTCACTGTTCACAAGATCACAAGAGCACCAAGAGAATGAAGCCTCTGTGCTCTGCCTTCAGTCAGTTAAATCTGAGTAGAAGAGGAGGCAGATTTTTTTTTTTTTTTAAGAAAGATAAGTGTGTGGAATGATCAAATTATAGAAGAAATGGAGTGGACTGCTAAAATTACCCATCTTTTGCATAGATGTGCATAACGATTAATTGCATCACTCAAATGATTACTGAAAATCATTTCTGAAATTCTGAAAGTCAATTCTGAAAAGTCAAGATCTCAAAATCTGGCATTAAATTTACATCATAAATGTAATAATGGCCAAATTTTAGAAGGAAGCAATAAACAGTCAAAGCATTCAGATCTCTTTGTGAAATAATATATGACCAACACCAAAATGGAAAACTAGACATACTATGTTCAAAGTAATCAGCCCATCTTTTTCTCATTCTAACAGCCAGTATTAGGATGATGGTCACTGAACAGATTTTAAGCGTTAGACACTGGAGGAAATGTTCAACCTGGATGATCATAGGAGGTCACTTTAATTTTAATTTCTTTAGTGAGAGTAGTAATGTAATATTTCATTGATTTTGCTTCTAAATTTCTGGACAAAGATGAAGGCATAGAAAATAGCAATATCATATTCCAGGGAAATTTGTGTTTCCCTGGAATATGATGTTATAGATTAGTATATGACACTTGCTTTTTAATAGGCTTTCCAGAGTACATAAGGCACAGGAAAAATAAAATGGTTGATGAAACAAGCCTGCGATTTACATGTTAAACTTGCTGCAAGGTACAGGTTATCTCTTAACAACATAAATTCTCAATGACCCAGGGGGCCACATTTCAGTTGGCCATCCCAATTTTGGAACTAATAATAGTGAATAGTGTTACACAGCACATTCCATTATAACACCAACGACCATTACCTCATTATTAACATGAATCTACTTGTATTGACAAATTTAAATTAAAAATTATCCTTTTAGCAACACTGTCTTTTTTAAACCAATTTTGAACTAATATTTATTAAGTTTACAATTGTTTCTTCCCGATTTTCTTGGTAGATCATGTCTTTTCTGACTCTCCTGATTTTGTTTCGTTTTTCTTGGATGTAGGAGGGATTAATTTGACTCTGTTTCTGTCATATTTGATATTATTTGATTTAACCCATCTCTCTTGACTCATTCAACGCTCAACATATTTTTTTCATTTCTCACACTGTCATTGTACTTTTTTCGTTACGCCAACAATAAAATTCAATTCAGTAGTAAGCAAGTTTGACAGAACGTGGGTGGTGATTACCCTGTAGAATATACTAAAACTCTCTTTATTAATATGCATAAGTTCTGTTTTATGTAAAATTTCATATATTATTATAGGAAAGTGCATTTTGGCATGAAAAATGAAAGGATTCATTCATTGCATTTACTGATTTTTCATGTATTTTATTTTAATCAGTTTGTATAAAAGAACTTTGCAGCCAGGTGTGGTGGCTCATGCCTGTAATCCCAGCGCTTTGGGAGGCCGAGGTGGGTGGATCACCTGAGGTAAGGAATTCGAGAGTAGCCTGGCTTACATGGTGAAACCTCATCTCTACTAAAAATAGAGAAATTAGCTGGGCATGGTGGCCCCCGCCTGTAATCCCAGCTACTTGGGAGGCTGAGACAGGGGAATCACTTGAAACCGGGAGGTGAAGGTTGAAGTGAAGGAGGATCGCGCCACTGCACTCCAGCCTGGGCCTCAGAGCAAAACTCCATCTCAAAGAAAATAATAAGTAAGGAAGGAAGGAAATAAATAAATAAATAAATAAATAAATAAATAAAAGAACTCTGCATTATTAAAGTAACAGCACTACAATTTTTCTAGCCTATTTCTTGAAAGAAAAAAAAGTCGCAAGTTATAACAGTAAAGCTTACCCCTACAAATATTCGTAACATATTAATTTTAATATTAGTTATGAGAAATTATACTTTCTCCATTATTTAAGATAGCACAGTTCCACTTTTTACAGTTAGCAATATTATGCAGCAACACGCATAAAGCATACTTTTTCTTTTTTTTTTTTTGAGATGGAGACTCGCTCTGTCCCCCAGGCTGGAGTGCAGCGGTGTGATCTCTGCTCACTGCAAGCTCCGCCTCCCGGGTTCACACCATTCTCCTGCCTCAGCCTTCCGAGTAGCTGGGACTACAGGCGCCCGCCACCACGCCCGGCTAATTTTTTGTATTTTAGTAGAGACGGGGTTTCACTGTGTTAGCCAGGACGGTCTCGATCTCCTGACCTCGTGATCCACCCACCTAGGCCTCCCAAAGTGCTGGGATTACAGGCGTGAGCCAATGTGCCTGGCCTAAAGCATAATTTTTATATATGTACATTTATAGATACACACATATACATAAATATATATACACACACACACATAAACACATATTTTAAACAATATAGGAAAACATTACTGAATGTTCTGTATTTGTACTGAACATAATTAGAACATGAAAATCAATATCCCTTTGGCATGCACTTTCATCAGGAACTCTATTAATAAAAATCTATCTTGAAAATTAGCAGACAGTGAAAATAGTTTCTTTAGTCCTAAAATCTTTGTCATAATTACTTTAAAATATTTTAATTTTAAAATCACATTTGATTAAAACTGACATGATAACATGATTATCTCAGAATTATACATTTATAAATTAACAAAAGTAAATGTATGTTCATTATAAATGTGAATAATACGGTTCTTCATGGTAGAACTAAACATGTGTATCTCTGTATACGTTGATAATATTTAATATAATAGACTAGAAGAAATGTGAAGGCAATTTATTTCCTGTTTTGTGATATAATAACTCAAGAAGACATGTATTTAGGTTAAAATAGAGACATTTTTAATTCAGGCAGAAATGAAATACCACTTTGATTGTGAAATGCTGAACATACAACTTTAAGAAGGTATATAATATAAACATAGTTGTATTAAAGCAAATAAGAAAGTGAAATGAAGTATTGTTGGCAGAAGGTTTATTCTGGGATAACACGCTTCTCACATAGCACACTTTCTTACTCACACATCGTGAAAATCAGTGTGTTAGAAATCTTATATCCAAAAAGGAAAAGACTTGGAAGAGTCTGGGAAAGGATTCTGCCTAAATGTATACAAGATTGAATTCTCAAAGTTAATATATGTTCAAGTCGGAGAGAAAAAAACTCAAAGCATAGAATAAGAAGCATATTTTCACCAGAAAACACAGCTGTGTTTATAGTCTGTACACATCTCCTCATTGTTCTTGTTTCATGTTTAATAAAGTATGTTTATTGTTGCAAACATTCTAGTCTTTTCTAACAGGAAACAACCTTATACAGAGTGTGGAATAGAGTGGAGGTAACTGAGATAGAACTGCTGCAAAGAAGAACTTTCTGAACAACAATTCCTTCCCATTGGGATTTCTATTTCCAAATGGGGAAACTTCTGAGCTCTGATTAAAGGAGATAGAAGAAGGTATGCCTTTGGCCAGTGCTCGTCACTTTAGATCTGCATCTGTATCAGGACCACCATATTTGTTTAGTAAGTTACAGCTCTGGGCCTCATCTCAGATCTACTGAAACAGACTCTAACAATGGAGTCCAAAAAAATGAACTTAATAAGATCACCAAATGATTATCCCACATACTCTTAAAATATAAAAGAATAGAAAATTTTAAAGACAAAAAAAGGCAAAAAATAATTACAAAAGGAATTTTTAAAACCTGAGATTCAATTATTGGAATCCAACCTTAATTTATACTTTATATAAATTTATAATTTATAAAATATATAAAATGTCCTACAATCCATCCTGAAAAGCAATTACATTCTTTTTATAAGAAACACAATTAAGCAAAATGTGCCAGAAGAAGAAGAAGTGCAAGCATGTACTAGGACAGTGATTGTCACAAAATTAAATGTTAGATTTATCTGTGGACATTTGAAAAATGTGTAATCCCTGTCCTCCTCCCAGAGGCACTAACCTACTAGGCCTTGGCCTAGGGTATGACCTAGGCTTCCAAACAAACATTTTTTCTGTTCTTTTTTTTTTTTTATTATTTTTTTTTTTTTTTTTTTTTTTTTGGATTTCCAGTTGATTCTTACGAGTCTTTAGGATTCAGGGCAACTATAGTACACAAGGCAAACACCAGTCAAAAGAAATCTGGTAAACTTGCAAGTTCAAATGAAGCCAAATGAAGTTACAACAGTCTTGAAAGCTTATTCACTAAATAACTTAGCATAACTTAGCATAAAAATAGAACTGTTAGAGATTTGATGTTGGAGATTCAACTGTTAGAGATTAGATGGGCAGAAATAAAATTTGGATGGACTAATACCATTTTTGATTATTATAGATACGATAGGTAAAAGGAAATAAAATATATTTTATTTTAAAAATATAATTAATAAGAATAAGAAAGTTTGGCCCAGTTAACTATCCAAATATTAACTGCACAGGATTATGGCTTTAAGCAAGTGGCAAAGCCAAAATAAGTCAATAGTTCTATAAGTACAGTATATTTTAGCAAATGAACAGGTAATTGTAAAACTGCCATATGTGATTATGAGAGGACTTTCTTAGTGAAATTCACTAATTTAATTTAATCTAATAGCACAAAATATATAAAGATATTTTTTGCTCATTTTTATCTTAACATTTTGTTAAGATATTTTATAAACTACATCATGGCAACTATGGCATATTTTTAAAATAAAGTTTTTTAATGCTCTATTAGATTCCCAGGAATTTCCTAACTGTAGATTACAATATGTCATATAGGCACAAGAAAGAGATAGAAACAGATCTTAGTGCATGCCGTGGAACTGGCATGCTTAGAGAAAAGTAACTGCAATGGATTGAATGTTTATGTACCACACAAATTTGTAATGTTGAAATTTTAACACACAAAATGATGGTATTAAGAGAGGGAGATTGAGGGTGACTAGGTCAGAGGCTTTATGAGTGCCATCACTGCTCTTGTAAGAGAGACCTCAAAGGGCTCGTTTTTCCTTTACACCATGTGAGGACACAGTCAGTGGGCACCATCTATGAAACAGAAAGTGGCCCTTCACCAGACACAGACTATGCCGGTGCCTTGATTTTGGACATCCCATACTCCATAACTGTGAGAAATAAATTTATGTTGTTTTTATACTGCTAGTTCATGATATTTTGTATAGCAGCCCAAATAGACCAAGGCAGAACATTGTTACCAGGAGTGGTATGTTGCTATAACAAACACCTAAAAATATGGAAGTGGCTTTGGAACTGAGTAGTGATTGGAGGCTGGAAGAGTTTTGAGTTTTAGTCTAGGGCAAACATCATCATGAAAGACCAGTTAAGAGTGCTTCTGGTGAGGGTTTAGAAGACGAGGAGAGCTATAGAGAGATCCTCAGTCTTCTTAGACAATACCTAAGTGCACTGAACAGAATGTTGATAGTAATATAGATGGCAAGGGCTATTAAGATGATCCAGAAATAAGGAACATGTTATTGGACAAAGGAGGAAAGGTCATCCTTATTACAAAACAGCAAAGAAACTGGTTGAACTGTATTTGTGTTCCAGTGTTTTGTGAAAGATAGAACTTGTGAGAAATAAAATTGATTATCTGGTTGAGGAAATTTCTAAACAAAGTATGGAAGGTTCAGCTTGGCTTCTTTTGACTGCCTATAGTAAAATGCATAAAGAGAGACGTGATTTAAAGATGGATTTTCAATCAAAAGAAAACCAGAAATTAAAGATTTGGAAAAGTCACAGCTCAGCTATATTGTAAAGAATAAGTCAGTGTGTTTGGGAGAGAACACCAAGTATATGGCCAAAAAATTGACAATTCAATAAAGAGATTAGTTAGCCATATAAACAGAAGGTGGGCCCTATTGTCCAAGACAAAGAAAGAATGACCCTAAAGCAAATTCAGAAATCAGCAGGGCTGCTACCCCCATCACAAGCCCAAAGTGCAAAAGCCCAATGAGCACAAGACCACCATAGACAGTCCCCATTAGGAAAATGCCCAGCAAAGTCATGGGAGTAGGTTGCCCTGTGACCTCAGAGCGACAGTGCCAGCTGCACAGGATCCCAGCTCAGGAGAACTGAAGGTACGTAACCCAAGCACAGAGCTATCATACAGGTAGGGCCACCATGGAGAACCACTGTGGAGGCAGAGCCTAAGTGTAAAGCCACTGAAGGGACAGAGCCACCCAACGCCATGGGAGCCAAGCTGCTGCTCCAGGATTCTGGAATATGAGATCATCACCCTAGTGTGTCAGGAAGGTAGCACCTCCACTTCCATGTGTCCAGGAGGTGGAACCATAGCCCAGTGGGCCTGGTGGGCAGAACACTGAGCCAAAGAAGTTGATTCTTATGCCTTTAGATTTAATTTTGTTTGCTCTGTTGTGTTTTGGACTTATTAGAACCAATTGTTTATTTTGTTCTGGTTCTCCCTTTGGAATGGAAATGTATACTCTATTCCACCATGAGTTGGGTGGGATAGAGTATACTTGTATGCCCATCCCACCATGGAGCTTTGGAAGCACAGAATATGCTTAATTTTACTGGTTCATAGCTGGAGAGAAATTTGCCTCACAATGAATTATACATATCTTGAGTCTCATCCATCTGTAGATGAGAATTTGAACTTAGACATTTGAGTTGTTGCTGGGGTAAGTTAAGACTTTTGGAACTATTGGGATGAAACGAATGTATTTTGCATGTGAGAAGGATGTGTATTTGGGAGACCAGAGTCAGAATGCAATGGACATCCCAAAATGTATATGTTAGAATCTCAACCATCAAGGTGATAGTATTAGGAGGTGGGGGCCTTTGGGAGGTGATTAGGTCATAAGGGTGGAATCTTTATGAATGGGATTAGTGCTCTTATAGAAGAAGCACCAGAGAGCTTATTCACCCCTCCCAAGATATGAGGACACTCCAAAAGGTGCCATCTAGGAACTAGAAAGTGGGTCTTCACCCAACACCAAATCTGCTGGTTATCTTGACATTGGACTTTCCAGATTATCAGTACTGCGAGAAATAAATTTACCTTGTTTATAGGCTTATCATGTTATGGTATTTTGTTACAGCAGTTCAAACAAACTAAGATTCAACATTATTCAAACACTTGCTGATGTAATTGGGTAACTCTTTGGAAAAATGTTTAAATGTTTTTGTCCCTTACTGCCTATCAGAATAAATCGTGAGTGCAATTAGTAGTATTTTGATGTAATATAGGAGATATGGGTGCACCAGTATTTTTGAACACATGTTGTACCAGTGACCTGTAAATATGTATTGATTAATCTATATTCCTTTGTTTATTGGACATTCCGTATTTGTTATTCAGTTTAAAATATGCTTGGACTTTTTAGATATTATTAAGGGCACAAGATTATTATTTTATTTGAAATATATCCATAGGTATGGTTTTTATTATTTGAATAAAACCACTTTTACTAAGAGAGATAAAAGAAAAAGAGTCAAAAACTCAAAAGGTAAGAGACTAAAAAGAAGAGTAAAAGAGACAGCAGTGTCAAGGTATCCTGACATCCTAGTTCATAGGTCCAGTTATTTTTGCAATAGAGGTGTATTTCTGTCTTTGAGTATTACGAGATACCAGTGTCAAGTTAATAAATTCTCCTGTTCTGCCTAAAT
>NW_016806973.1:1217233-1221869 GCF_001698545.2 Rhinopithecus bieti | reverse complement strand
TTTTTTTTTTTGGATTTCCAGTTGATTCTTACGAGTCTTTAGGATTCAGGGCAACTATAGTACACAAGGCAAACACCAGTCAAAAGAAATCTGGTAAACTTGCAAGTTCAAATGAAGCCAAATGAAGTTACAACAGTCTTGAAAGCTTATTCACTAAATAACTTAGCATAACTTAGCATAAAAATAGAACTGTTAGAGATTTGATGTTGGAGATTCAACTGTTAGAGATTAGATGGGCAGAAATAAAATTTGGATGGACTAATACCATTTTTGATTATTATAGATACGATAGGTAAAAGGAAATAAAATATATTTTATTTTAAAAATATAATTAATAAGAATAAGAAAGTTTGGCCCAGTTAACTATCCAAATATTAACTGCACAGGATTATGGCTTTAAGCAAGTGGCAAAGCCAAAATAAGTCAATAGTTCTATAAGTACAGTATATTTTAGCAAATGAACAGGTAATTGTAAAACTGCCATATGTGATTATGAGAGGACTTTCTTAGTGAAATTCACTAATTTAATTTAATCTAATAGCACAAAATATATAAAGATATTTTTTGCTCATTTTATCTTAACATTTTGTTAAGATATTTTATAAACTACATCATGGCAACTATGGCATATTTTAAAATAAAGTTTTTTAATGCTCTATTAGATTCCCAGGAATTTCCTAACTGTAGATTACAATATGTCATATAGGCACAAGAAAGAGATAGAAACAGATCTTAGTGCATGCCGTGGAACTGGCATGCTTAGAGAAAAGTAACTGCAATGGATTGAATGTTTATGTACCACACAAATTTGTAATGTTGAAATTTTAACACACAAAATGATGGTATTAAGAGAGGGAGATTGAGGGTGACTAGGTCAGAGGCTTTATGAGTGCCATCACTGCTCTTGTAAGAGAGACCTCAAAGGGCTCGTTTTCCTTTACACCATGTGAGGACACAGTCAGTGGGCACCATCTATGAAACAGAAAGTGGCCCTTCACCAGACACAGACTATGCCGGTGCCTTGATTTTGGACATCCCATACTCCATAACTGTGAGAAATAAATTTATGTTGTTTTATACTGCTAGTTCATGATATTTTGTATAGCAGCCCAAATAGACCAAGGCAGAACATTGTTACCAGGAGTGGTATGTTGCTATAACAAACACCTAAAATATGGAAGTGGCTTTGGAACTGAGTAGTGATTGGAGGCTGGAAGAGTTTTGAGTTTTAGTCTAGGGCAAACATCATCATGAAAGACCAGTTAAGAGTGCTTCTGGTGAGGGTTTAGAAGACGAGGAGAGCTATAGAGAGATCCTCAGTCTTCTTAGACAATACCTAAGTGCACTGAACAGAATGTTGATAGTAATATAGATGGCAAGGGCTATTAAGATGATCCAGAAATAAGGAACATGTTATTGGACAAAGGAGGAAAGGTCATCCTTATTACAAAACAGCAAAGAAACTGGTTGAACTGTATTTGTGTTCCAGTGTTTTGTGAAAGATAGAACTTGTGAGAAATAAAATTGATTATCTGGTTGAGGAAATTTCTAAACAAAGTATGGAAGGTTCAGCTTGGCTTCTTTTGACTGCCTATAGTAAAATGCATAAAGAGAGACGTGATTTAAAGATGGATTTTCAATCAAAAGAAAACCAGAAATTAAAGATTTGGAAAAGTCACAGCTCAGCTATATTGTAAAGAATAAGTCAGTGTGTTTGGGAGAGAACACCAAGTATATGGCCAAAAAATTGACAATTCAATAAAGAGATTAGTTAGCCATATAAACAGAAGGTGGGCCCTATTGTCCAAGACAAAGAAAGAATGACCCTAAAGCAAATTCAGAAATCAGCAGGGCTGCTACCCCATCACAAGCCCAAAGTGCAAAAGCCCAATGAGCACAAGACCACCATAGACAGTCCCCATTAGGAAAATGCCCAGCAAAGTCATGGGAGTAGGTTGCCCTGTGACCTCAGAGCGACAGTGCCAGCTGCACAGGATCCCAGCTCAGGAGAACTGAAGGTACGTAACCCAAGCACAGAGCTATCATACAGGTAGGGCCACCATGGAGAACCACTGTGGAGGCAGAGCCTAAGTGTAAAGCCACTGAAGGGACAGAGCCACCCAACGCCATGGGAGCCAAGCTGCTGCTCCAGGATTCTGGAATATGAGATCATCACCCTAGTGTGTCAGGAAGGTAGCACCTCCACTTCCATGTGTCCAGGAGGTGGAACCATAGCCCAGTGGGCCTGGTGGGCAGAACACTGAGCCAAAGAAGTTGATTCTTATGCCTTTAGATTTAATTTTGTTTGCTCTGTTGTGTTTTGGACTTATTAGAACCAATTGTTTATTTTGTTCTGGTTCTCCCTTTGGAATGGAAATGTATACTCTATTCCACCATGAGTTGGGTGGGATAGAGTATACTTGTATGCCCATCCCACCATGGAGCTTTGGAAGCACAGAATATGCTTAATTTTACTGGTTCATAGCTGGAGAGAAATTTGCCTCACAATGAATTATACATATCTTGAGTCTCATCCATCTGTAGATGAGAATTTGAACTTAGACATTTGAGTTGTTGCTGGGGTAAGTTAAGACTTTTGGAACTATTGGGATGAAACGAATGTATTTTGCATGTGAGAAGGATGTGTATTTGGGAGACCAGAGTCAGAATGCAATGGACATCCCAAAATGTATATGTTAGAATCTCAACCATCAAGGTGATAGTATTAGGAGGTGGGGCCTTTGGGAGGTGATTAGGTCATGAGGGTGGAATCTTTATGAATGGGATTAGTGCTCTTATAGAAGAAGCACCAGAGAGCTTATTCACCCCTCCCAAGATATGAGGACACTCCAAAAGGTGCCATCTAGGAACTAGAAAGTGGGTCTTCACCCAACACCAAATCTGCTGGTTATCTTGACATTGGACTTTCCAGATTATCAGTACTGCGAGAAATAAATTTACCTTGTTTATAGGCTTATCATGTTATGGTATTTTGTTACAGCAGTTCAAACAAACTAAGATTCAACATTATTCAAACACTTGCTGATGTAATTGGGTAACTCTTTGGAAAATGTTTAAATGTTTTGTCCCTTACTGCCTATCAGAATAAATCGTGAGTGCAATTAGTAGTATTTTGATGTAATATAGGAGATATGGGTGCACCAGTATTTTGAACACATGTTGTACCAGTGACCTGTAAATATGTATTGATTAATCTATATTCCTTTGTTTATTGGACATTCCGTATTTGTTATTCAGTTTAAAATATGCTTGGACTTTTAGATATTATTAAGGGCACAAGATTATTATTTTATTTGAAATATATCCATAGGTATGGTTTTATTATTTGAATAAAACCACTTTTACTAAGAGAGATAAAAGAAAAGAGTCAAAACTCAAAAGGTAAGAGACTAAAAGAAGAGTAAAAGAGACAGCAGTGTCAAGGTATCCTGACATCCTAGTTCATAGGTCCAGTTATTTTTGCAATAGAGGTGTATTTCTGTCTTTGAGTATTACGAGATACCAGTGTCAAGTTAATAAATTCTCCTGTTCTGCCTAAATGTGTTTGAATTGTGCTTTTTATTATAACCAAATATGTGCTACGTGATATAAATCCTAACATGGCATTTTAATGCCATGAGGTGCATAAGATGCCTGGACAAGTACTACATTTCCTAAAGCATCATAAGTGAATACATTCTCTGTATGTGTTCATCAGTTTAAAAATGGCCATTTAAATGTCTTTGCTTAAATATGAGACTTTTATATAATTAAAATTATATTTAACATTTCAAAGACTTGTTTTATTTCTTAAAAAAATTACCTCAAATAGAAAATTCATGCCTATGATAGGAATTATAAATGATATCATGCACCTTGTACTTCAAATTACAGACAGATATTTAAGGCAAGACTACTTTTCTGGTAACAATTTTCTTGTTTGCTAGGAGCAAATGGACAACTCTTCAAGGATAAAACTAAATCTATTAATATACACAGTGATTAACAGATGAACTTAGATGATTTTCAGTATCTTTAATTAGATAGTAAGCAAATAGAAGTCAATAATTATAATTTCACTTCTTAAAACTTCTTTTTCAACAACTACATGCTACACAAATTTATCAGTATTTACTAGTAAGTATTGAGTATTAAAAACCTGACTATGTGTTGAAAATGCTATATTAAAATCAGTAACCACTGTTGAAGTATTTTGGCTGGGGAAAATTTTAGCTAAATTTCTCATGTGTAAGTATTTAAGATAAAACATTATAACTTTGTCCTTGCATTCAAGAATCAGTTGATAATTGAACACTATAAACATTGAGAAACATTTCCTAAAAATAATGGGCTAATCTATAATGTTTACTGTGATGTTTTTGGACAAACAAAGACACTAAATAGAATTATTGCCTTGTATAAGCAAAGAAGTAGCATATATTCTATAAAAATTTGATGTTTAAAAATGAAGTATTAATAATTGATAACATTTGTATTAAATCAATTGCAACTGATAAATTTTGAAAGATTATATTTTGTCATTATCGATTAGCAAAACATTTAAAAAACTTGTTATTGCATGCAAGTTGTTTCATTTTATTTGTACTATATAAAGGAGTAAATTGTAAAAAAAAAA
>NW_016806973.1:1214225-1215608 GCF_001698545.2 Rhinopithecus bieti | reverse complement strand
GACAGAAAACCAAACACCGCATGTTTTCACTCATAGGTGGGAATTGAACAATGAGAACATATGGACACAGGGTGGGGAACATCACACTCCAGGGCCTGCCAGGTGGTGGGGGGAGGGGGGAGGGATAGCATTAGGAGATATACCTAATTTAAATGACGAGTTAATGGGTGAAGCACATCAACATAGCACATGTATATGTATGTAACAAACCTGCACATTGTGCACATGTACCATAGAACTTAAAGTAAGATAAAAAAAAGTTTATATTTTTCATGATATAATATGGGAATACCTTGAATTATGACATTTCAATTGGAAAACAAAATTTGTTAAATTTACATGTGTTAAATTTGTTTCTTTTCAGATCTACTAATTTAAAAAGCCCAATGTTATATTAGGTATTTCAGGAGATTGCATACCTACAGATATTTGTCAATTACCATGATATTTATTTCTTGTTATTAATGTATCGTCCTCTGAAATGTTATGGAATTGTGTGCAATATATTTTTTTTTTTTTGGTCTTCTTTCCTATATTCTTTCTTTCTTTATTGCCTGGAAATGGTTGTTCTCATCCATTTCTTTTTATATTTGTACTTACCAATCATCTATTAAGATTCAGATCAAATATAAACTCTTGTAAGTATTTTCCTGACTTTCACTCTTTTTCCCTTGTTATCCCCATGGCTTCATTACTGCCATAATTGGTTAATCACGTTGTATTGTATTAACTACCTACGTTCCTCTATTTCTCATGAGACTGCAAGTTCTTTGAGGGCAGAAGCTGTGTTATTTATCATTTTTTTCAGGGTATCACAGTAATTAGTACATAGTAGGTCCTTAATAAATATTTGTAGAATGAATGAGTGAACAAAGGAACACAAGAAAGTCTATGTGATTAACTGCTTTGCACCTGGCCAGTGTGAACGATGTTTTCATGAGCTAACCGTTTACATTTGGTTCATAATTTGTAAACACACAGTGTGGGGGAAAGATACAGGCAGACTGAAAATAGTTACAGAAATTGAAACAAAATATAAAGCATGTTAAGGGAGGAATGAAAAGTGAAGGGAAATGGCAGGATTTTTTAAAAAGAAAATGTGGCAGGAGTGTATACAGTTTGAAATTATGAGGTCTGATACCTATTTTGCCTGAGCCTACTTCCTTTCTTTTACAAATCTGCTGCTGGTAGACTTTCAAATTAAAAAGTGGTACTATCACAAATTTTACAAAAATGTTACTTTGAGTGCAGCAAGTTTTGTGCATGCTGTAGACATGTATGCTAAGACACAATGAAGATAAACCTGAAAGTTAATGGAAAATCAATTAAATTTGATTTTATAAAAGAGTTTTAGAAGTGATTAATAATTACTGTTAAATGAAG
>NW_016806973.1:1186035-1214056 GCF_001698545.2 Rhinopithecus bieti | reverse complement strand
AAGTTTTGTGCATGCTGTAGACATGTATGCTAAGACACAATGAAGATAAACCTGAAAGTTAATGGAAAAATCAATTAAATTTGATTTTTATAAAAGAGTTTTAGAAGTGATTAATAATTACTGTTAAATGAAGAATTCATTCAATTTTTATCATTTCCTTTAAAAATTTGCCAGGATTTAGCTCGTGAATTACTTGTTCTTTAAAAAGAAAATTGTAGGTCATGATCAGAAAGTGTAATACACACACATATTTATATATCCACATGTAAGATGTATTTATATTTATATTTTATATACACAATAACACAAGTAAACAGATAATGATTATTTTGAACCATTTTATATTAGGGTTTATATGTATCCTATTTATTAATCACTTCTCATTTGTATTTAATGACCAAATTCAGTGGTCAAAGTAATTAAATCTACCTTAGGAACAACTTACCATTTCTATGTGGTTCTAAAGTCTTTTGCTAAAGTAGCAGAAAACTTCTTTCTAAAATGGCGTAAAAGTGAAAAAAGATATCATATTGAATAGAAAAATCAGGGAGAATAATATCCTAAAGGTAAGGATCTTACATGCCAAGTGCCCTTTCTCAGCCTCAACCATTTATTCTGAAAATGACCTATCAAAAAAACTTAGAGGGAGCGGTTTAATTACTGTTCCTTTGACATAAGTAATACATTTTCAGTAGCAGATCCATGCATTTATTTAAGGTCAAATGGTGTACAACAAAACTGTCCTCTAAGGTGTTTCTGTCTACCACTTTTCCCCACTTGGCCTCTACAGCCACGTTTTAATAACACTGTCTTTTTTGGGAAATATTTTAAAATATAAGCCTTAAATCATGGTCCTCTTTAGAAATAATGCAACCCAGTAAGACAATTAAGAGAAGAGCACGACTTACTTTTAAACACTGAATAAGTTTAAATGTTTTAGTATATCTATATATTATGCTTATAGATATATATTTATACTTTATTAGTACTTTCTACACTGAATCTACGCCAATATGGATACTTACTTCCACTAGCTTATACCTCTGTATCTTCATGTATGTCCAGACCTTCATTTATGTCATGAATGAAGAAATCAGTAATCGCCTGCCATTAGTGGATGCCACAAAGGCAAAGTCCATTTTGTTCATAGTGGTTAGTACCATCCCTGAAACATAATAGAGGAGCCTCATAATAATATTTAAATAAATAGACTACACCTTTTAAATTCTGTATCCTGATAAGAATCAAAACATATTTCTTTTTTAATTGTCAATTTTGGTTTTAAATAAATATTAGGCACAGAAATCTCTCTTCATATATATGTGTGTGTGTGTGTGTGTGTATATATATATATCCATATTTCCTTAATTTAGTAGTCCTTATCCCATTATAAGAAGCAAGTCATATAATGGTTTTGCAGAATTAAAATCACTTTAAGAGCTGTCAATGCATTATTAATGTTAATATAATTAATGTATAATATTAATATATTGTTTTGAAGTTTATTCTACAAACATACAGACCATATATATATATGATACACATACACAAACATATACCCTTTTTGAGAAATGAAATAAAGTTTGCAAACTTTCCCATCTAATGTGCAAATGCTTTGGTGAATCTGGCCTATGTAGCTTTATCTTTAAAATTAATTTTTATTCTTAATATGTTCTTATATACAGCTATAAGCAAAATATTTTAATGACTTCATTCTAGGTAACATGTGTCACTTAAAAGGGTTAACTATCAATCTTTTTCATCCAATTTATAAGGGTTGTCTAAATAGTAAAATTTCAGGGTCAGCTGAAACTGAGAACTCAAACTGAAGACTCCAATAATTAAGAATAGTCCAGAGAATATTATGTACAAATAAACAAAATACCCCATTTTATTAATCTGCATAATCCCTCTTTGGTTTAATAGGATTTAAACTAGCTCTAAATATATGAGCCTCTCTGAATTTTGAGAGGCTTAAAGCTTTATTCCAAGCAAGCAAAGTGGATTAAAACCAACCTTTGTGTTTTACAATTTGCATTTAACTGACCTATACTGTGCGTCTAACTAAAGCACTTAAGTGTTTTCTTCTCCTGGAGCTGGCATCTCTCTAGGATAAGATCATGAGATTCTATTTCCTTTGATGTATTTCAGCTTTTGCAAGCACAATAACATGATTGAATTCCTTGCCAGATATCCTCTTCTCTCCCAACCCACACATGCCCCCAAAGCATTCTCGGCTTTCATACAGAGCTCTCTATTTTTGTGGCAAATGTTCTCATTTAAGGAGGAAAATAGATTTCCTGAGAAAATCCTGAAGGGGGAACAAAAGATCTTCTTAATGAGCTGTCAATGGGATGTCAATGAGGTGTTAAAATAGGTCAAGGCCATGCTGAATTTTTCCTTTCTTTTTCAATAATTTCTCTAAATTTCCAGTAGTCAATGTTAACAAAATGAAAAACCACCTTTTCTTTCATGTGGTCGGCTTTGACGAATCTCATTGGCATTCTGAAGACTACTGACCTATAGGTCTTTTGAAACAGAACCAAGATTTCTATGTATAGTTCTTTGATTTATAAAAACAAAACACAATATCATGCATTAATTATATTATGTAACTGCTATAATTTTATCACTTATGTAAAATCTCAAATATATAGGTACATATAAATATAAAAACAAAGGAATGTGTAGCATATACTTTCATGTCTGTTTTGGAAGGCTATCACCTTATGTGAACTAAGTTGCATAGTGAAATGTGGATGACAAAGAGAAATTTAAATGTCAAAGAAAAAGGAGAAAAAAAGAAAGGAAGGAAGGCAAGCAGGCAAGCAGGCAAGCTGAATGTATTATTCAATAATGAAGAGAGTGCTGTATGGCACACTTGTAAGGCACTGTTTGAGCAAAGTGGGCAGTTGATATTTATAAGTATGAAATTCAAAGATTTCAAATATATTAACTGGAGTGCTGCTTTATGGATTGGCTGACTTTCAGAAGCATGAAGATGACTCTCAAAACCCTGGCTACTGATGCCAAATTGTCACGGATCATTTACAACCGTTTTAAATAAGTACAATTATTTTAAATAATTCTTGTATGTGTTACTTACTACAGCTGAAGAAAAATCAGTCCTTTCCTAGTAGGTCAGAAACTTTCTATTCTCAGTCAACCCTCTTTGTCTCTCCCAGCCAAAGCCCCAGAAAATATTAAATATCATCAGGTATTGTCTAGAGCCCTGTTGTTGATTAGACCAGAAGACAAACGCATCATTTCTGAAATTCTGATTTTCAGTTTGTGTATTAATTAGCATAATTTTATACTGCTTTTTTCTTTGAATCATATACAGAACCATTTGGTGATGATAGTTGTACAAAAGGCCTTATGTAGCATATCAAATGGATATAAGCTAAGTAAGAATAATTTAAACTATTACAAGATTTTTCAGTCTTGCTGAAGAAATCAAGTGACATTGACTCCCTAAGACCGTATTTTCTTTCATCTATATAGGTTTTTTTTTTTTTAATGAGATAAGTTTTAGACAAGTTACCTTCCCATTAGTACAGATCTAGATTTTCCATATTAATAGTAGTATTCATTCAGGTACTTAAGTTCAGCAATAATACAGACTTCCTGCTGGTTGGCCAAAAACATAAAAAATAAGAAAAAAAAAACAGAAGTTATTATTTCATCCATAACTAATTGAAGTAAAAAATTAAATTCATGAGTGGTTCCCCAGGACATAAGCTTTACTATTTATTATTTTAGGTATTTATTATGTTA
This sequence comes from Rhinopithecus bieti, assembly GCF_001698545.2. Classification (NCBI taxonomy): domain Eukaryota; kingdom Metazoa; phylum Chordata; class Mammalia; order Primates; family Cercopithecidae; genus Rhinopithecus; species Rhinopithecus bieti. The sequence goes on along the minus strand of NW_016806973.1, from coordinate 1,210,279 downwards.
GGTCAAGAAAGGAATAGATTTTTTTATTACCACCTTGTGTCATTCACTGCTATGGATAAGATGGCCATCCTCAGGAGTCTGTTGTAAAAATTATTATACTACCAGAAAAGGATATTATTTTTCCCATCTCTGCAAGAAGACAGTTCTCTGAGAAAGTTAGGAAGTCACAGACTTGTAATGGTATAGCTTTTTATGCCACAGAAAAGTAATCCTTCCACCTGGATTGGCATTAAAAATGAAGTGATTCTCACATTTAAAAAAAAGAAACTAAGAAATGCACAAAAGATGTTACTATTTTTAGTAGATTTCTAGGTATATTTTCTCTGGGAGTTTTCATGAAAAACAGTCACTATTACAACCTAAGAATACTTATTTATCTTATTCCATTGCAAATGTAACTTTCTTTGTGTTCAAAAGAGTACCATTATAGGTAAGGTTGCCGGATACACCTTGATGTTCTCATTTTTTTCTATGCTTGAACATTTTGAACCAATGCAACTTACCATTATTGGTTCACTCATTTGTCTTTTCTCAGACAAGACACAGAATTACATAAATTGCACACACTACCAATAGTTTGAGAAATCAAAATTTAAAGACTTGTGGCATCTGGGATTAAATGGAGAGTCTTAAACAAGGACAGAGGAAAAATATACCTAAAAAGGGAAAATGCAAATGTGTACAGAGAAGATAAGACAATGGGAGTTCAAGGACTCTCTTGTTCTAATTGATATTGAGCAAGAACTATCTACCCTATGCATACTCCAAGGATGTGAGTCTGTAGTTTACCTCTCTAACTGGAGAAACTTGCTTTAATCTTCTGTGCGTGTAATTTTTTAGTTCTTTTACTTTAATAATGGGAGAAGTTGTTTTAGTTGATTAACACATATCCAAGTATGAATTCCTTGTACTTTAGTTGTTTACAAATTAATCAAGGATATCTGATAGAGTATATTTCTCCAGCAATGTCCAAAATCAGTATTTCTCTGATGTCTTTCCCAGAATACCAGATCACCTGATATAGGTTATACAGGGGATGATTTGATGGTTGAAAGGAAGGACTCCATGATAGGGTTGATGTGAATTAGTGCTTTAAAATATTTAGCTAACCAACTTGCAGAAGACTGAAAACAAGTACAGAGGGATTTGTTTTTATTTGCATGGGACAGTCAGTGACCTTGACAGGGGTAATCTATGACTTCTTGTGAAGAAAGAATGAAAGGATATGAAAGTGAATTATAGTATGCTGGATCATCAGAGATTAAGGACGTATGACAGTTTAGATAAATTTAGCTTTAACACTCCATTTGTTCTTTTCACTTTTCCCAAGATTTGTAGATGGTTTGGACACTGAGTATCTGAGTAAGAGACAAAACTTTACATCATAACTATCATAGTAAAATGTATGTTGAAATGTACTAGCTGGGGAAAAATGTAATATGACAGTTTTAGCCACTGTGAGTACAGTAGCTTGTTAACAGAAGAATACTTTTAACTAGAATATAAACATGTTGTTAGTGAATTATTGTACCCACAGAGGGAGGCTATTATTTGGTGATGTTTAAAGAGTCCCTCTGGGTGTGGTTCCAGTTAATGTTTAATATTTACAGTATTTCTAGGATTGTGTTCATTATAGATGAAGTTTAAATTGGCATGTCTACTGCCCTTCTTGAAAATGTTTCTATCTGGTTTTGATACTTTTACCATTTCATCACCACTGAATTCTCATAGAAAATTTCAGCAAAAAGTGTAGAGATTTTCTTGTTTTCCTAGGCAAGTGTCCTGGCTTCTCAAGGCCTATTCTTATGTATCATACAAATCATTATTTCTGAAATTTCTTTCCAGAATCACTGGGCAAACTGTCCATCAATAATGCTATTATTAAGCCTCTCTACAGATAACATCTTTCTGATATTAGAAAGATGTTTCCTTATGATCATTTTATCACAGTGGACTCCTTGTTATGTAAAGACATCATTTGTAAAATTTTGTCATTTACCAAGGAAAGCACCAGCATTAAGATTATAATGAAATTTCACTTAGGAAGCAGAATTTTGTCAGGAAGACATGGCAGCTTTGATATGAATGATCACATGACAAATACGATAAAGGTCACTATAATTGGCCAAAAGTTATAATCAAGCATGTCTTGATTTTCATTACAAAATAGTATCTGAAGTGGCCATGTGATCAATGAACTCTATGACCCTAAAACACAAGCTATACAAGGTAATATTCCCTAATAATTTGACAGAACAAAGATGACCTCAACGTTTGTTGAGGTACCCAAGGCAAAGTATGATTAATTGACTTTTCACAAAATGGGTATTACTCTAAAGTATCTACAACCATCAATCTTGGGGGTTGCATTCAACTGGAGATTGATTGGCCTTCCTTTTCTGTGTGTTCCATTTGAAGCTTATCTTTATGCAATTAAATGACTTCAAATTATCAAGATAACATAAAACGGGTTCCCGGAAAAAATAAAAATAAAAATAACATAAAACATCTGAGATAATAATATCTACAATTAGATAAACAGAAAGCAAGGGAAGTAAAACACACTTGGCATGAGAATGTATCAAATGGTCCACCTCCAAAACAAAACATTGAGTTAACTCACGGAAAATAAATAAGCACAGAAAATTGTTGAGATCGATTCACCTAGCAGTGGATAAAGAAGATGGTTGTAGTTTGAGCACAAGGGTTTAAGTTAGTGTGCCTGTTTCTCTGAGTATCCCATGGAATGACTGTAATAAAAAGAAAAAATCTAGGCTGAGTGCAGTGGCACACACCCGTCATCCCAGCAGTTTGGGAGGCTAAGACGGGCGGATCACAAGGTCAGGAGATTGAGACCGGCCTGGCCAACATGGTGAAACCCCATCTCTACTAAAAAATACAAAAATTAACTGAGTGTGGTTGTGAGCGCCTGTAATCCCAGCAACTTAGGAGGCTGAGGCAGGAGAATTGCTTGAACCTAAAAGGCAGAGGTTGCAGTGAGCTGAGATTGTGCCACTGCTCTCCAGCCTGGGCAACAAAACAAGACTCTGTCTCAGAAGGAAAAAAAAAAAAATCTATATTACTGAAAGCTAAATTTGTTGAAGAATAACATCACAACTCAAAATTTGAGACAAAATGCTGAAATTGTTTTATTGCTATGTGAAGGAAAGAAGACCTTGTAAGGCACACTGCCTGAGCAAAGCATAGAGAGGATCTCAAATAGAGATTTGAGAAATGTGTTCCTTATCTGTGCTTCCTCACCCAATAGCTCACAGGATAATGACCTCAGAAACCTATTTGTCATTCTGCATATACCCCTTTTCCTTGCCTCTCACTCTCAGAGAATGACTTTCAAAAATACTTCATTGAAACAATAGAAAAAATCCAACAGGAATTTTCTTATTTTTCTACCATAATAAATACAACATGCACTCGTCTGCTCAATAATTCCTGTTTCTTTTTCTGTTCCAATTATTATGTTTAAAAGTTAAAACTTGCCTTTTGACAAAAGTTATAAAGTTACTTTTCATAGAATCTTTTATTTTATTTTATTTTATTTTATTTTATTTTTTGAGACAGTCTTGTTCTGTAACCCAGGCTGGAGTGTAGTGGTATTATCTCGGCTCACTGCAACCTCTACCTCCCAGGTTCAAGAGATTCTCCTGCCTCACCCTCTTGAGCAGCTGTGATTACAGCTACCCACCACCATGACTGGCTAATTTTTGTATTTTTAGTAGAGACAGGGTTTCTCCATGTTGGCCAGGCTGGTCTCGAACTCCTGACCACAGGTGATCTGCCTGATTTGGCCTCCCAGCATGCTGGAATTACAGGCATGAGCCACCACACCTGATGGGTCTTATCTTTTCTAAGTTGCTGAAGGTTTGTACTGCTGTAGGTGCCATCTCTCCCATTCTTACTCATCAAATTGTTTCTCTCTAGATGCTCTTCTATCAACAGATGAACATGTTCTGGCATTTTGCACACGTATACAGAACTACTCATTACCACTCCAATTCTCTGATTTCATTTGTAGGAAAAAATTTAGAAAGAGTTTATATTTGTTATATTTGTTTTCTTCTCCCTATAATGATTGGTACCCATTATAGATTTTGTCTATTGATTTTATTCCTGTATTTTGTCATACACAAGTTCTCTTTTCAAGTTTACCAATGAACTCCATGTTGCATAACACAATAGATATGTATAATCTTATTGTATTTCTTCAGGTGTTTGAAACAGATGAACACCCAATGAAATAAGCATTTTATTTTTCATTTTCTATATTCTACCACCAACCTAATAAAAGCCTGCAATAATTAGTCTTATCTGCTAATAGGTTTCCAGTGCTTACAACAGAATGCGGATTAAAATAGTTGTGTAACAAATAATATTTTGTGATTAAGTGAGTTTAAAAAAGACAAGAATATCCACTCCAAGTCATTAAAATAGCAGCATTTATTAAGATAGCTAGTTGTTCACATTACTGGTATAGAAACACAGTAGCTTTCCTATATGCAGAAGTTAATTCTTAAAAATAAGACAACTTGTCCACTTATTGCATTCAGAAAGATTATATAAAAATAATATTAACAAAATATATACATTGAATAACTATAGAAATGACACTTTAAACTCAACAGAGACGTAAAAGAAGTAAAAAAATAAAAAGGAAGGTACCAACATGCTGTTACCTATGCAAAGACATACTCTTCAAATAGATTTATCTTATTTAAATTAAATTACATATTTAAAGCTATCTCAATATAAATCATGACAATATCATTTTTTAGAACTAGAAATAAACCATCAAAGTTTCACCACACACACATTAAACAGGTAAGAAATTACAGCAAAAGCAAAATAACTAGTTATTTTAATACATTCTAAAGATAAAGTGATATAAATCATCACCATTTTGTTTAGAAAGGACGGGTCAATAGAGCACAGAAGGAAGTTTTTAGATAGGCTAAAATATATGCATGAATTTGTTGCATAATGTTATTCAGATTTCATGTTATGAAAGAAAATGAAATTATTTAATAAAGTAAGGACAGCCAAATCTTATCGAGATTTGCAAAGATATAATAAATCACAACCTTAATTAAAACATCCAAATATTTTCTAAGTGACTCAAAGATATTAATCTTAATGTTATACTACAATGATACTCTAAAAAATTTATGATACTAAAAATAATGCAAGATAGTACAAAGATTCCTTAAAATGTTACTTTTCAAGATGTCTGTGCCAAGACAGTCCTTCAAGTAATGCAATAAACATTGAAAGAACCATGATAATGCTATAAAATACTTTTTGAAATATTAATAATACATTCATACCCATAAAACTATTATAAATAATTTTTTTAAAAAAATTAGAACATGTAGAGGAGAACACACTTTAAAAACACCCATCAGGAAACGGTCTTCAGAAATAAAAGCACACATGATCAATAATGTTAATTTTCTTCATATTAAAATAAATGTGTCAAAAAGCAATTATTTACCTAATAAGTTTTAAGAGCATGTCATATATTGACATATATTTTGCTAAAATAATTGATAAAAGAAAATCTCATTGAATCCTTTGAGAAATATATTTAGCAAAAATTTTTATAGAGAAAGTCAAACTGTATAAAATTTAAATTGATAATTAAACTTCTGTTTTAAATGTGGTAGAGTTGCCCTCTCTTTGAAATTATTTTAAAATAAAGGCAATCAGAAAAGAAATAGAAACACAAATTTATTTACCCATGGAGCTAGAGGACATAATTCTAACAGGAGTGAATGTCAAAGAGATATGTTGGATCATCTGAATACAATACACTGTGGCTGTAAATATCAGAAAGCCTGAAAAAGTACAGCTTTCTTACATAAGCAGCATAGCCAGAGGTGTAAGGCTAATTGTGTGTTTCATCTTGTTTTTGTCTTTGCAACAGGAGAGTAGTGCACAACTTTCAAAGTTCCCAATACTCCTCTGTTTCCAAAGAGAAAGAGAAATGAACATGGTTTTAAGAGTCAGGCATGAAAGATATAATTGCAGGAAAAGGTCTGTATGTGATGTTTAAAGTGAAGAAATACTTTGCATTGTAAACAAAACAAAAGCTGCCAATCTAAGTTTATTAGATTCAAGTAAAGGCTTAGTAAAGACCGCATTCACACACAATTTTTTCTCTTGGGAAGTGCATGTATTCGCTTGGATTAGCCTCTCCAAAACATTATACAGTTGCTACTTACTGTTCTGGTAAAAAACTCAAACCAGTCAAGTATGTATAATTATTATTATTAATCATAATAATAACGGCAGTTTCAGCCCTGGAATTTAGATGACTGGAAAGAGCGTCATTTGCTCCCTTATAATAAAATTGCTGGACAAACTACAAATAAATGACATTTTCTGAAACATTCAGAGAATGGAGAATATAGAGCAATCATCTTCAAAAATAGAGAGTGACATGCCTGAACAGAGAGAAATAGTAGCATTTTCTTACCTTGGATAGACACCACCGAACACCATATACTGCAATGAAAGATTCGGTTAGAAATGGTTAACAGATTTGTAAAGGTGGAGATTTGGCTGACAAAAAAGGGTAAAACTTCTGAGATCCGTAAGAGGGACTACATCCTCTCCCAGACTTTTCCTCCAGGAACCGTATAAATTGCTCACAGGGAAGGTTGGAAAACATCTTGAGGTTCCTTCAAGTGCTGCCGGAGGAGAATTGTCACCACGATCAAAATTCTGCACCAATACAACATTCTAAGGAGCAAAACACTTTACATGTGAAAGTTATCAAAACCTGGAGCCAGGGGAATATGGTGGAAAATCACTGAAGCTGGAGAAAAGAAATGTCGACCACCACCAACAGTGCCATGCAGAGCCGTGTTCTCTATCTCATCTAAGCAACAAAAGGCCTTCACCTACTTGGGGAAAAGAGTCACAACAGTAGCATAGAGAGACGAACAGTAAATAAACAAACACATAAAAATAGACATATATTTCTATATCTGGGAAGAGGTTAGCCTGAGCGTTACATATGGAGAAGGGGCAGGAAGCCTCCTGAAAGCTACAGCGTTGAGACCCTGGCAAACCGGAATCTAAGATGACGCTGATTCGGCACATCCACCTACATCCTGTTCACCCAACCCCATCACCACACTACCAAGTCCGGTAAAAATGACAGCTGAATGTTTATTTGCTGAAAGATATATTATATAACTCTGGAGGAGCAAAGGAAGGCCTAAGAACAAGTAGGAAGAGAAACACAAGTTATTATTTAAAAAATTTGAACCACCTGATGCAAAAAGGGTAGACCAAAAGCAATAGAACCCAAAACGAGGGCACTTTCTATTTTAACACAAAACTACACGCTGAATGCCCAGCAGAAGGCAATGAAATCAGTAATCTAATGTCTAAGACTGCTTGAATTGGATTTTCAGTTATTTACTTCTGAATGTGTGCTTACTGATATCCTGAAGCCACACCAGTTTTAATGTTAAGATCAAGATCTTGCCCACCAACACCCAGATACCTGGATCCTGCTTTTCCTTCATTTCAAAGTTCTGCTACTCTGTGCTAAATTAGATTCATGTGTTCACAAAGAATCTCTTCAAATTACTTTCCAGAGTTGTTTCATTGTCTAATGAGATAAAATATAAATACATTTGTCTTTCCCAAATCTAGTTTCAGCTGTACATGTATATGAGAGATTGTCATGTAACTACAATATTTCCATAGTTTCTAACATTTCATTAGTTTTTTGTTTCTTTTTTATATGTTTTCATCATTTGAATAAGTACTTGGAACATAAGAAAGACTAAAATCAGTCCCTCAGTCATAGTTAAGAACCAGAAATTGGAACGGGGTGCACTTACTTGTGCCTGTAATTCCAGCTACTCAGGATGCTGACGTGGGAGGATGGCTTGAGCGCAGGACTTGGAGGCTTCAGCGAGCTATGATCTTGCCAGAAGTCCAGAATAGTATTCTGCTGAAACTTTACAGTGCTTGTTAATAAAAGATCTGTTTCTTATTTCTTCTCTCTGCATGGTTAAGTGAAAACCATACCAGAACAGGCTTTCAGGTAAGATAAAAACTATAGCTATCCTAAGTCAGTGTCCTTTATTGATGCTTTCTTTTACACTTGATTATGCTTCAGTTTCTTTTTTTATATTTGGTATAGTTATTCAGTCTAGTTATCCTAGACTTTTAATGATTCTCATTTCAGATGTTTCCTTTGAGTATTAAAAAGTATGTAATAGTCTTTTCTCCCCTATTCTTGATATTCTCTTCCAGTGGTGTTAGCAGAGTTCACTCAAGGTCTTCTGTTTTAACATGAAAAGACGAATTTCATCCCAAACCCTGCTGATTTCTGCCATCTTAGCTGGGCTAATACTTGGGTTTCTGGAATTGACTTCTGTAGCTATAAAACATTAAGTAAGGCTTCAGATCTCATTCTCTTTCCTGCCTTTGATATCAACTCTCATCTACAAGATTGAATTCTTTTCTCTTTACTTTGGAAAGTATACCTATTTCTGAAGGTAGTTTTTTTCCTGCAGTTTAATCCCATCTATATGATATTTTGATGGTTTTCTTGAGAGTTTATTCATATGGATAAAATGTAGCTTTCTAGTTTTTCTGATATGCTGGTTTTCCTAGTTTTAATATTTTGTTGATCTAAGGAGACCTAGAAAATTGAGCAATGTTCATTTATTATTATTCATCCAAATTATAATTCCTTTGTATTTTAAGAAAACTACTTTATAGTAATTATTTGTCTCTTTTCCTTTATTATGTACACACCAAAACTTGCTAATATTTGTTAATTCACATATTAGCTGCAAAGGATTTCTTAATGTGGATTTCTGGCTAAGTTGAGGGAGGTTCTAGGATTACTAAAATTGTATGAAAATTATTACATGGTAGGAGTGTGTGAGAAATGGCTTATTTCTTTCAACATAGGTAATAGTCATATACAATCAAACATATAAATTTTGATTTTTAGTGTTTAGTATTTGGTTTTCATTTTTAAATTTACAATATTGACAATTGCAGGCACCCACTCAATTCTAGCTAAAAAATCTTTCTGTCACCATCGAAAGTTCCCTTGCATTTCTTTTCAGTCGATACTGATCTCACCCCAATGGAAACTGCTTTCTGATTTCTATCATTACAGATTAGTTTCATATTTTTATAAAATGTATATAAATTTAATCATAAAAAAGAGACATTTGATATCTTTTTTAACATAATATTTTTAAGATTCATCAGTGTCATCACATGGGCAAATGAATTATTTCTGTATAATCAACATAAATTCCGTGAAATAGTGTATGGAAACACTGCATTATTCCTTTGAGTCTTATTTTTAAGGATTTACAACATTACATTGGCGCATTCTCCAGTTAATGGACATTGGGTTTTTTCATTACTGATTATTTTCAATAAAGCTACCATTAATATTTTTCACACTCTTGTTGGCATATATTTTCATTTCTCTTGAGTAAACCCACAGATAGGTCATGGAGTCACAGGACAGATTTTTTAAGTTTTTAAGAAACTACAAAAGAGTTCTTCAGTTTGGTCATACGTTTTTTTTTTTTTTTTTTTTTTTTTTTTTTTTTTTTTTTTCTGATCAACAATGTATTTTCGGTTGCTCCACTTCCTTACCTACATTTGGTATTTTCTGTATTTTGATGCTATTCACTATAATGAATGAAGAATAAGATCTCATGATCTTAATTTGCTCTTCCTGATGACTGATAACATTATGCATTTCATTTGTAAAGCATTTATTAAGATTTCCATATTTCAGGTCATTTCAATTTATTTCAGCGAGTGCATGGGCACTCTTGACATTTTGTGACAAATAATTATTTTGGTGGAGGGGGAATTTCCTAGGCGTTGTGGAATGTTTAGAGAATTCCTCATCTCTACTCAGTAGATGCCAGTATCACTTCTCCCCAGTTGTGAACCGAAAATGTCTGCAGACAATGCTAAATATCCTACGTGGGAAAAAGTCACCCTTGATTGAGAAGCAAGTCCATTATTTTCTTCAGGGTTGCAAATTTTAATAATAATTAAATTGTCATACATTACATTATTTCTGGGATGCCTAGCATAGGTATGAATATTAACCAGCAATAAAAAGAACTCATAACAATACTCCAACTAGGATAACAGCCCTTAGACTGTATAGACTCAGTGATAATGTAGATCTTAAAATATAAGATATTCTGTTGGCAATATCCCAGCACTCCATTGTGAGTAAAGTACTTCCTACAGCTTTACTCTTCTATAGACTCACCAACAATAATATTAATGTACTAAAAAACTAATACTACAGCAAATGTCCTTGTGATTACTATAATAGTGTGCACTAAGCAAACTGTAATATATTAAAGATGTCCACGTATTCTTTTGTTAAAAAAAAAAAGAGCTAACCAATATGTTCTCATCTTAGTCAGTTTGGCCTGCTATAACAAATTACCACGGACTGAGGGGCTTAAAGACTCAACATTTATGTCTCACTGTTCTGCTGGCTGAAAGTCCGAGGCCTCATTGCCAGTATGGTCAGGTTCTATTGGGGGCCTTCTTCCTGTTTTGCAAATAGCCAGCTTCACCTTGTAACCTCACATGGCAGAAAGAGAGTGAGAGAGCTCTCTGTGGTGTGGTCCCTTTAGTGAGGGCATTAATTCCGTTTATGAGGGCGGAGCCTAATTACCTCCTAAGACACCACCTCCTAATACCTTCAGATTGAAAGTTAAGATTTCAACATACAAATCTGGCGATGGACACTAACATTCGGTCCACAAAAGTTCCTGAAGATTTTCTATGCTAATAAAATAGAATAATCATATATGAATAGAAAATATGCCACTAATTTAGAATTAATACTTGAGTAATTATTATTTTAAACATTAACCTTGAAAATGTGAAACATAATAGAATAAATCATAAAATTCAGTCTATACTGATAGGGTTATTTAAAATCAACTAACCTTTTGATATTAATATCTTAAATTCCTGAATTAATTCCTAAAAAGTTATATTTGAGGATAGTGGCTAATAGAAACATTCATTAAATAAATTTTCAAGCAAATTTTATTTCAGTAGATAATATTTTTAAACTTCCTTATAAAATATATTAGAAATCAATACAAATTTTCTCTCAAATATATATATATACATATTAGATATGTATTCTTTTCTGTCCTAATGGCTGCGCCATAGTAAAACTCACATCATTATATCAGTAAAGCTATCAATAGCAAATATATTTTGGTTCACATGAACCCTAAATTTGACATCTAAATGTTGGTACTGATATAAAAATTTAACAATAAAGTTAGAGGTTATAAATCATGTAATTTCTGGCATATCAAATATTAAATACATCTATTCTCTATATTTTGACAAACATTGGTTTTCTCTTTGGTTCATTCAATTTTGGAAAGCTGTCCGTCGTATAATTTAATTACCAGCCAGTTCTTATTGTCAAACAAATCAGTCAAAATTATATTCTGTCACAAAAAGCCCAACTTTATTAACTGATCTAAATAAGTATGCCCATAAATACAATCTCATTCTGAATTATAATCCAAAGATGATGAGAAAGATAAATAGATAAATAAAGCAATAATCTTCAGTATTCCTTAAAGAAACTAGCTTTGCTCTGCTGCCATGAGGTACGCTTTCTTGACATTTAGTACTTTCAATCACCAGTGGTATTTTATCCTGGGTCAGTGCTCCATATTAATATTTGGGAATGGTAACTGGTATGTATCTATTTTATAAAGTGGGGCAAATGCTTTAAAAAAATAAAAGATGAAAAGAAGAAGGAACAAATCACAGACTCGGTTTTTAGAGAAATCACTATTAAGAAAGAGTAAACCAGGCAGTTCAGGATCTGGAAAATTATTTTCTTAAAATCTTGTATTCCCTGTTACTAACTGTAAGCGTATCTGGTTTTTAGAATACTACACTAGATCACTGCAATAGTGATGATGACTGTGATGGTAACTGTATATATCAACCTGGGTGGGCCACAGTGCCCAGATGTGTGTTCAAACATTATTCTGGATGTTTCTCTGAGGATGTTTTTTGATGAGATTAACATTTAAATCTGTTGCCCTTAAGTAAGGCACATTACCCTCTATTTTGTGAGTGGGCCTCATCCAATAAGCTGAAGATCTGATTAGAACAAAAAATTGACGTTCCATTCCCTCAGTAAGGTAAGAGGGAATTCCTCCTACCTTACTGCCATCAAATCTGAATTTAAAAATTGGTTCTCATAACTTACTTAGTCTCAGAAACACCCTGCAAATTTTCAACTTTCCAGCCTCCATAATCTTGTGAGACAATTCCTTAATATACGTATATATATACACACATATATATGTGTGTGTACATATGTATGTATATATGTATATACATACACATACAAACACATCTTATTCGTTCTGTTTCCCTGGAGAACCCTGATATATAAGGACCATGGCCTTTTCTTTTCCCTTTAAAATAAATTTTCTACAAGAACTGGAGTTACAATTTTAACTGTAAAACTAAAATTTATCACTTCCCAGGTTAAATCCTATTATATAATAATCCTTTATGCTAATTTTTAACAGATTCTCCCTTAATTACAGCATCTTATAGTTATCTTACGCTATTCGTTGTCTGAATTATCACTCTTTTGCACTGCAACATATGACATATTATCACTTATCTTTGATAATCTGCATCGACACTAGTAGATTGTAAGTTGCTTGCAATCACTATGAAAATATTTATTTACTTTAGTGGAAGAAGCAATATTTTAAACTAAAATTCACTTGCCCTCAATTTCATAAATTTTACTAAAAACTATGTTCTGCAAGCTCCACCCATTTTTCTTCTATATATTATGGATTGAAGTGTAACTAACTCGCATGCAACTATATATTTCATTTTCTTCAGTGTAAAAAGGGGAATTTTATATTATTTCAGATACTGTTTTATGTCTATTAAAATAAATATAAAATTCTATATTATCACCTATTCCATTTATTGAAAAATGATATAAAACATTTGAGGTACTCAACTGTTGTTACATCGAGTGTTCTCTATATGTTAATTAGATGCTGTTGTTTTATTTTGTTGGTTCACATATTGGTTGGTTATTTGGTTGGTTCACACATTCTATATACTGTCATTGTTCTTTCTAGTGGTGTTATCAACTGCTACAAAGGAGATGTTGAATTCTCCAACTCTAATTGAGTCCATCATTTTTGCTTCATGCATTTTGAGACTTTGATGTTTGGCGCATACAAACTTAGAATTTTTAATTCCAGTCTTCCTGGTGGAATGGATCCTTTTATCATTATGCAATATCCCTGTTTGTTTTAGTCAAGTTTTGCTCTGAAGTCTATTTATCTGAAATTAATAATAATTTAGCCACTCCTAGGGTTTTTTGTATTAATGTTTCTATAATAAATATCTTTTCCATCTTTTACTTTCACTCTACCTATGTCACCAAATTTAAAGTGATTTTCTTCTCAAAAGTATATAATGAGTCTACATGTTTAAAATCCAATCCTTCAATCTCTGCCTTTTGGTTAGTGCACTTAGATAATTTATATTACTATTTATTGGTATTATTGATATGTTAGAACTGAAGTCTGATCATTTATTTATTTATTTATTTATTGTTTTCTCTTGCTCTTGTTCCTCTATTTTTTCTTTTATTGCCTCCTGTGAGTACTTTGAACACTTTTGGAATTCCATCTTGACTTATTTCTACTGGGCTTCAGTGAATATTATTGTGTGATTTACTTTGTGATTTTTCCGAGTATGACAATATACATATATGACAATATTGTTCGCTAGTATTGCAATTTTGCAATTTGCAAATATTGCAAGTATTAATTTGCAATTAAGTTTTTGACTTAAAGGGAAGTGTGAAAACCTTAATTTCATGTAATATGTCCTTTTGATTTTCCAGCTTTTAAGTATCATTGTCTTGACTATAAGACAGTGTTATAATTTTTGTTTCAATCTTCAACTCTAATTTATAAAATCTGTAAGAAAAAGGTAATTCATTGTATGTACTGATATTTCTGCTTTATTCCATTGTTCTTTTTTCAACCTGACACTCCAGGTTTCCCTATTTTTATAATTTCCTTTCAGTTTGAACTACTTTCTTTAACCTGTCTGTAGTTCAGGTCTTTTGGCTGTAAATTATTTTGGCTTTCCTTTGAAGTGTGTATCTACTTTCTCTTCATTCCTGAAGAACAGTTTCACCAGATATAAAATTTATAGTTGATGATTCTTTTTTCAGCACTTGAAAAATGTGTCACTTCCTTCTGGCCTCCATAAATTCAGATGAGAAGTCTTCTATCATTTGAAATGGTGTTTACCTATAATCAGTGCATTGTTTCTCTCTAGCAGCTTTCAAGATTTTCTTCAAGTCTTTAGTTTTTAAAAATTTAGTTATGATATGTCTTGGTGTGCAATTCTTTAGGTTTATCCTCTTTTGTGTTGACTCAGCTTTCCACCAAATTTTAGAAATGTTTGGCCATTTGGCTATGAACAGTCATTTAACTCCATGTTTATTCACCTATCTTTCTAAAACCTGATTAAAAAAGTTAAATCTTTAGTTACTGTCCCAGTTACCTGAGGCACTATTTCCTCCTCCTCTTCCTCTTCTTTTCTTCTTCCTCCTCCTTCTTCTTCTAAAATTTTATTTTTTCTTTGTTCGGATTTGGTAAATTCTCTTTATTTGTTCTCAAGGCCACCAATTCTTTCCTCTACATCTCCATTCTGTTATTAAGCCTATCCCACAAGTTTTTAGTTTGGTTATTGCATTTTTCAGTTCTATATTTCCATTTGGTTCTTTTTTGATAATTTCTATGGCTTGACTAACATTTTCTACTTTTTATTTGTTTCAAGGGGATTTTTAATTACTGTTGAAAGAGTTTTATAATAGCTGCTGCTTTTCAGTGTTGTCATCAATTTTCATATTTTCTTACATAAGTTGTGATTTACTTTGTTCTTGCAACGATAGCTTATTTCACTCGTATGTAGTATATTTTGGCTACTCATTTGGAAAAGATTAGGTTCTATAAAAGTACTTTATTTTAGCGGACAGTCATCTTGTTTTGCTTTAGCATGCAGACCCTGGACTATTGGGAAGAGGGTGGCCTGTGGGTCTAACGACAAATTAATTTTTGAGCCTTTGTGGTGTTATTTTTGTCTGTGCAGTTTACCTGATACTAGTGGGGTTCCTACTGGTCCCCACTAATTGCTGCATCAGGTAGTCAAAGGTGATTTGCCAGGAGAGATAGACTGGTTCCTCTAGGTATGGGAAGCAAGTCTCTGGGCCACAAGAATAAAAAGTTCCCCAGTCTAGGTGACTTGTTGTGGCAGGATTCCTCTTGCTGCCAGTTTAAGCAGTATCTGTGAGTGAAGAAGGGAGATCCATGACTGGTGGAGAAGAGCATTTCTCAGGCCGGGCACTTTTGGAGCTGGATACCCACTTTTATGGATGAGGGACTGCTGCTTAGACTGGGGTTTCTTGTGGAATCTCCTTTGCCGGTGCCACTTTGCTGCCCAAGTGCGTGTCCACAGGTTAGAAAAGGCTCAGGCCCTAAAGGATGAAGGGGCTTCCTGGGTCACAGCGCTTGCTCTGACAATATCCTCTAGCAGGTGGCCCTCAGCAACCTGGTATTTCTCAGTGGGGAGGAGGATTCTCAGTACCAAGGGAACCAACAGGCTTTTCAGGTGTTTTTTGTGGCAAGGTACACCTTGCAGATATCCATAGTCACCCAATATCTCTGGCTGGAAAAGAAGGTCTCAGGCTACGAGTGGAAAGAGTTTTAACCTGATACTCTGGCCACATATTGCTAGCAGTCCCAGATTGAACTCCTTTGCCCAGCTGCTGTGGGTGAGACTCCTATTCAATCCGGGATAGAAATAAGCCTTTCGGGGCTGCCTTCTGTTGCTACTTTGGGAGTCAAGAAACTTGAGATATAGGTTGCTTTCTGCTCGTGGTTGAAGGATCTTAAGATGTCCTGACACTTTCTTCTTTTCCCAATTCTGAGGTTCCTACACAGTGAACTTCCTCCCTCCTCCTTTCACCATTGTCCTGTGGTCACGTCTCACAGTATTCCTTGTGTTTAGAATTGTACTAGGTGGGAAGAAGCAGGGAGAAAAACGTCTACAACATCTTGCACTGACCAGAATTTAGATACAAAGGAACAATGGTTTGTCTTAGAAATTCTAAATTCTTTATTTTCTTTTTTTGAGATGGAGTCTCACACTTGTTGACCAGGCTGATGTGCAATGGCACAATCTTGACTCACTGCAATCTCCACCTCCCAGGTGCACGCAATTCTCCTGCTTCAGTCTCCCAAGTAGCTAGGATTACAGACGCTCACCAGCATACCCCACTCATTTTTTATGTGTATTTTTAGTAGAGATGGGGTTTCACCATATTGGTCAGGCTGGTCTCGAACTCCTGACCTCAGGTGATCCGCTCACCTCGGCCTCCCAAAGTGCTAAATTCTTATTATTTTAAAAAGTTTAAAAAATAAGTTTCTTTGTTTCCAACTGGAACTTAAAGCTTTATTTTGTTTTATTATAACCACTATTTATTACAGACACTGTTAGAGTTCTTAAAGTTAGTTTACCTAAACTATTTTTCCTTTTAAAGCTAATTGCTATGCTTTGGAGAAAATATATGGCAGGGCCTGAGCTAAACTGATTATTTCTTTCCCTTTTTTTTTTTCTACCAACAGAAGAAATGCATTAGCACATTACTCTGGTTCAGAAGAAATATGAACTAAGGGTAACTAATTTGTTTGGTCTCTAGCTAACTAGAAGAACAAAATATCTTTTTTATACCCTTGAAGATGAGTAGCTTCAATTAATTGCTATATAGGGATAGATCATTAAAATGGTTATTTAAATTTGTTTCCCTGAATTCTATTAATAAGTAGAATATATGCAATGAAAATAAAACATCTCGTTTTCTGGCACAACCCCTGAACCCAGATTTATACCTCATTAGATAGCATACTTTTAATTATAATTTAGTTTACACATTTTGTCTCTCATTGGTACAGAAGAAAACAGAAATCTAACTACTGTGCCGTGGGACTTTTTCCTCTTTAATTCGGAAATGGTTTTTCTACTTTCTTATTCCTTCTGATTCCCTAATTAAAAGTAAAAAAAAAAAAAAAAGTCCATTTTTTCCTCTATTTTTTAACATAAATATTTTGCAAGTTACACCCATAGTTCTCCCCTCAATAATTATGGCTAAACACTTAACCAAGTTCTTGTTTAAACCTAAAAAAGAACTTTGGTTTGCATTTCAGTTTGCACTTAAAAAACTTAAATTTTTAAAGGAAATTGAATGTGCTCTGATTCTGTGTTTGTAGATATTCATTGAGTTTTTATCGGTGGCATAATTTATTATTTTAGCTTCTAGAGCGGCCCTAGAAATAGTGTGGATGACCTGGAGGAAAGAGACTTTAAATATGTTGGGTATATTTTATGGCACTACTGGATATAAAAGCAGGTGGTTTGCTAATATATCTATGAATATACTCTGTCTGTTTAGTTTATATAAACTAATATAATAGTGCAATAAGGAAAAAAACCCCCAGTAAAACTAGAATACCTCAATTAAAAGTTGACTATATTATTTTGAATATATTTCCTCACGATTTTGACCCAGTTTGACCATAGACACACATAGATAGATGTTAAAATGACAAAATATTAATTTTACAAGATTGATTTAACTAGGAGAATGTAAGTTGCAATGTAAGTTTTTTCGTATATTCTGACAATTGTTGAGTTCTCTAAAATGTTGATCTACCTCAGCAATTTTAAAAAGGCAGGCTCAAGGCTGAGGCAGGAGAATGGCGTGAACCCAGGAGGCGGAGCTTGCAGTGAGCCGAGATGGTGCCACTGCACTCCAGTCTGGGTGACAGAGCGAGCCTCCGTCTCAAAAAAACAAAACAAAACAAAACAAAAAAACGCATGCTCACTGGTGAATGTTCAGATTAAGAAATATATTCCATGGATTTTTTGAAATACAAATTGTTCCATCGAGGTTACCCTATACCTGATGGTATTAGGATTAAGATATTTATGCTTTAGATTTGAATTTGAAATTCGATGAAAGTATTGACTAATTACCAAAGGAAAGAATAATACCTTATTATCAAGATGTTATTTTTAACCAGGAAACTCTGGCAGCAGCCTCATCTTACAGACAACTTTATCTAGTAATTTACAAGGGACCCACAGTATACTGTCCTGAAAGAATAAGCGCTAAGGTGCTAGCCATAAAAAATAAAAGTTATGACGCATAATTACATTCTTTTGGTAAGGTTACGAATTGAGTATTACACAAAAGCAATCATGTTTATGAAGAAGGTAAATAATTTTAATACCATAGCTGCATTCTCTATCTTATTAGGGAGAAAAACCTAGCCTGGATAGAATAAAACAGTAAGTCAAGAGAAATTTTTTATAAGGTATGTTAAGAGAAAAACTTTAGGCAAATTTAGCAGAGTTTTTTGAGAAGAAGAACAATTAATGAATCAGTCAGCACTCGGAACCAGAAGACGTTCAGATGGCTCTGCCCAGCGTGTAAGCAGTGAGCCTTGGAAGCAAAGTAGAGAAACCGCCTTATACGCTACAGCAAGGCATCCATCTTAATTGTGCATGGTGTGATTAGTTGGCTGCCTGTGATTGGCTGAAGCATGACTGTTGTTGATTGACTGAAAACTGGATATTCTGGGGAAAACTCTAGCAACATGTATTCCTAAATTAGGTTTTGGTTTGTTAATGTGCTAAGTCAAATTGCTGTTTGTTAATTAGTAACCCTAAGTAAGGAGACAGCCTCAGGCTAAAGACCTCTTGCATATTTAATTTAACAGCTACTGTGTGCCAGACAGGTAATCTCACTTAAACCTCCTACAAAACTTGCCAAATAAGTTAAACAGATCAGAATAAGAAAATGCAAAGGCTCAGTGAATTTCATTAAGTTGCTCAACATTACACAACTCCTTTTTTCATAGAAACATAAAATAAGTCAATTTAATCAACAATTAAGGCATTAATTTTTTGCCTAATGTCTGTGTGCTCTGCTAAAACAAAAACTATTCCTGGCCACTTTGTATTCTCCAGAATCTTTCCTTGTATTTGCTTTCGATAAATATTTGTTGTATAAATAGATCAATGTTTTAGGAGGATGGATTGATGGATCAAACGAAAATAGGAATATATGATTAAAAATTTTAACACAGTTGACTGGGCACGGTGGCTCACGCCTGTAATCCCAGCACTTTGGGAGGCCAAGGTGGGAGAATCGTGAGGTCAGGAGACCAAGACCATCCCGACTAACACGGTGAAACCCCGTCTCTACTAAAAATACATAAAAATTAGTCAGGCGTGGTGGCACGCACCTGTAGTCCCAGCTACTCGGGAGACTGAGGCAGGAGAAAGGCGTGAACCCAGGAGGTGGAGCATGTAGTGAGCCGAGATCACGCCACTGCACTCCAGCCTGGGGGACAGAGCCAGACTCCATCTCAAAAAAAAAAATAAAATAATTAATTAAAATAAAATAAATAAATAAAATAAAATTACACAGTTTAATAGGATGTGGTTTCTATTTTTTTTTTTTCCCCCAAATCCAGGCATCATAAAGGTTTCCTCTGTTTTCTATTTTAATTTCTTCCACATATCAACATATTTTCTTCCTGGGTTAGGCTCCTGTGTTTGCTGTACCAAACAATCAGAAACTTAATGGCTTAAGACAACAGGCATATTTATTCTCTCACCATTCTGGAGGGCAGAAACCTGAAATCAAGGTATTGCAAGGCAGTCCTCTCTCTGGAGGCTCTAGGAGAGACACTGGTTCTTGCTGCCTCTAACTTCTGGTGGCTGCCAGCATTCTCTGTCTCTGCTTAGCTTGTGGATGCATCACTCCAATATCTGCCTCCATCTTTAGAAAGGCTCTCCCCTGTGAGTTTGTGTGTCAAAGTTCTCTATTCTTTTATCTTATGACTGTCTTATAAAGGCACTAGTGACTGGATTGATAGACTGTTCAGATAATCCAGTGTAATCTCCCTAGGTCAAGATCCTTAACTCAATCACACCTGCAAAGACACTTTCTCCTAATTAATTAACACTTATAGGTTGCAAGTAGTAAGACTTGATATCTTTGGGTAGCCATTATAAAGCCTACACCTCCTCCCATGTATCATTATATATATTGAGGATGTTCCATTTGCAGATATGGAAGAAGTTAAGTCTACAAAAAATATAAACTGAAGTTGCTAAATATATTTCTTCCCTTGGATCATGCAGAAAATTAAACTTGTGGAAAAATTCATTTTAATTCAAAAAAGTTAAGGAAGAGACTTTTGGAAATTGTGGAGGTGTTTTTATTTATACTGAATTCTGTATGAAATGTCATATTATCCCATACTCCATTCTTTGGGAAATAGTTCAAATTTTTTGCATGTATTAGTAATTATTCCACATGACTTCCCTTAAACTTACACCTTACTTAAATGTCTCATCTCTATTTCTGAATTCTGAAGTAATTTTCATTTCAGACTTGATATTTATTAACCTTACACTAAAGAAAGAGCAAAGAAAGAAAATTGACTAAAGCAAATGTCTGACCTATTTATTGGCTGAATAAATCAAAATAGATAGAGAAATTAGAAACTCCAAAATTACAACTTTCCTTAAAAATAGAGTAATAACTCTCAAAGAGAATTGTGATTGCTCTTTGTGAAATAAAAGAGATAATAGATTGAGAAACAAAGAACCTTACTGGCCTACAGAAAGGAATATACAAAATTGATGAAAATAACGTCTTTGAGATTGCCATGAAATTAACTGCTTTTTAAATAACATTTTAATACCCATTATTGATAAATTGCTGTTCTGAGACTTCTGAGACAGCAGCCACCTGGGTCTCTTGGAAAGCTTGCTCTGTGTGAAGGTAGCTGGCATGGAAGGACTTCACATCTCTGAGACTACCATACTCTGAAGAAGTTCAAGGTACCATGAAGAGATGCAAAGAAGCGTTCAGATAACCACAGCTCCAGTCGTTATTCAACTGTGGCTTCATGAGTACCCTAGGTGAAAACCATGCAGCAGAGCCCAGTTAATCCCTAGAATTATAAGAGATTATACTAAGTCATCACATAATTAGAACATTTTCAAGATGAAAATTATGACTCAGTTATAATTTACTTACTCATAATTTAAGTAAATGACCCAAGGTCATATAAATAAGTGAAAAATTTGGGATTCAAACCTAGTTTATTCATCTTAATGCATTTTTATACCCATCCTCTTATACGATTTCCTTACATGGTTTACTCTGATTGTTATTTTTCTCTTCCACTGCAGGCAACCTACTGAGGCCTTTTCACCTCATGAACTGGTTTCTCCATATATATAGTTTTCCATCTCCTTCTTCCTTCTCCTCCTTCTTCATCATTAGAATCTTCATCATCACAACAGTGACAACTTACATTTAGTAAGTCTGAAGTAAATGCCAGGTACCTAGCCTGAGACATGTAACAAGAATTTGGTATCTTTCATTAAATATCTTCCCAACACATCCCACACATGAGAGTCAAACTGTCATCTCTAGATTCTGTGTTTATTAAACCACACTTTACTTAAACATTTCCTTTTCTTTTGGGATAGAGAACATATTCTCTATGGCATTTTTATTCCTGAAGGCGGTGTGGAAAATAAGCATGGATACTGAGGTAAATTTAGCTGGTAATAATTGCTATAAAAAATAATAAATCAAGCAATGTACAGGTTGAGCAACCTAATCTCGAAATGCAAAATTCTGCAAAATCCAAAATGCTCTAAAATCTAAAACATTTCGAGTGCTAACCTGAGGTCATAAGTGGATAATTCCATGCCAGACTTCATGTGATAGATCATAGTCAAAACACAGTCAAAACTTTGTTTCATGCACACAATTATTAAAAATATGGTATAAAATTACCTTCAGGCTAAATGTATAAGGTGTATATGAAGCATAAATGAATTTAAGTTTAGACTAGGCTCCTATACTTAGGATATCTTATGTATATGCAAATATTCCAAAACCCAAGCAACTCCAAAATCCAAAACGCTTCTAATTCTGAGCATTTTCGATAATGAATTCTCAACCTGTAGTAGAAGGGGCACCATGGGCAGAGTGAGGCAGGAGATTACTCAGCATATAGTGTCAGCTAGGACTGTCTGAGAAGATGACAGTTAGCCTGCGATTTAAAAGATGGAGGCTGGGAGGGACGGCTCACACCTGCAATTTCAACACTTTCGGAGGCCGAGGCTGGAGAATTCCTTGAGATCCGGAGTTCAAGACCAGCCTGGCCAACATGGTGAAACTGTCTGTACTAAAAATACAAATGTTAGGTGGGCATAGTGTTGCATGTATTAATGATCTCAGTTGGAGGTGAAATAGGATAAAGCCAGAGCAGTAACAGGGGAAGTGAGCTCATGGGCCTTGCTGACCAGTGTTAAGAAATAAGCTTTTGCACAGAGTGGAATGGGAAGTTATTTATTCCCAAGGCTTGAATGCAGAGGAATGATGTATTTAGTGATTGTTTTAAAAAGAGCACTCTGGCTGCTGTCTTGCAAATAGGCTGGAGGAAGGAAAGGGTAGAAGCAGTTAGCACAGCTGGAGGTAATGGCAGTAACCCAAGCAACAGATAAGGACAAAGCAGAGGAGGCTGATTGCAGTCGATGTGGTGAGAAATGCTGGGATTCCAGGTATTACACAAGATATTTCCCTGCACATAGAAGATGGGCCGTAAGAAGGGACAAGAAAGATTCTGCTAGATTGTTAGCTTGAGCAACAGGAATGTGGATTGTCATCAACGAATATAAGTAAAATAGTGGGTAGAATAAAATGGGAAGAACGGGAGTGAAGTTAGGGGATTGACTGTTTTTATCTATTAGACAACCAAGATGAAGTAATCAAGAATGCTGCTGGATATGAGTTTAGAATTTGGGAATAAGATGTGCTTGGAGTTAAATATGTGAGAGTTATCCCATAGATGGTATCAAATGCCTCAAAATTATGTAAGTTATAAACAGATTTTCAACAGAATCAGTGAAGACACTGAGAAAACAGGATGTGGACCTCATCTTTGGGAATAAAAGGAGAAATCAGGAAAGAAAAGTGGAAAACAACAACTAGAGAAACACAAGGAAGCTCAAGCGAATGGGAACTTATTGGAGACAGAACCTGAGTGAGGAAAGTCTGAGGAGAAGAGTGAGACATTGTTAGATGTTGCTGGTAGGCCAAGCAGGAGGAGGAGCAATAAAAGACCACTGAATTCAGCAATGTGGGGATCACGGGCAACTTTTATGAAGCAAGTTAGAGGAACAGTGGGATTGAACCTTAATGAATTATGTTTAAGTGCCATGTATACATTCCCATCATTTCTTTTAACTTGTGACAATTACACCAAAAGATTTTATAAGTCGAATTAAATTTAAGAGTATCTTGTTTCTTGCCTGGGCTTCTTGACTTTTAGTTGTATAAAAATAACCAACATAGATGTATCCTATTTCCAATGTACTTGGGAATATTTCTTAAATAAAATAAAGAAAGTGGAGAACTGTTTTCTAGCTGTAGAGTTTGTGTTTGCATTATGTAATAAAGAGTACAAGCACTATCTTCTATTAAAGATCTGCCTATGAATCTATGGGGTCCCTAAATCTCTGACATTAATTCCATTCTCCGACATGTTCCAAGATGATATGACTACGCTTCAGCAAGTTCTTACTGAATTGAGTGGCAATCGATACATTATGTTCAATAATCTCCACGATTACCTCAATCTGATTACTTTATTTAGGTGGCTAGTGGGAGCTGTGTGACAACAAGACAGAGACAGACATAAGCAACCTGAGAGTGGAAAAGAGCAGAGCACTCCTAAATTTGGTCATGGATGTTTAAAGCATCGAATGTGTTACAAAAACAAAAACAATCATAATTTGATTTGAATGTAGTAATTATTACTATCATACATACTTATGTATAAAACTAGCTAAATCTAATTCTTTGATATCGTATAATGTGCCATCCCAATATATGAACTACAAATGCTAAGTCGTAGTTCTGCTCCTCAGCAGTCCCCGCAAACTTTTTGTCTTTTGGCACCAGGGACCAGTTTCCTGGAAGACAATTTTCCATGGATGGGGGTGG
>NW_016806973.1:1182763-1185723 GCF_001698545.2 Rhinopithecus bieti | reverse complement strand
GGGGGGTGTGGTGGGGGGAGGGTATGGTTTCCTGATGAAACTGTTCCACCTCAGATCATCAGGCATTAGTTTGATTCTCATAAGGAGCACACAACCTAGATCCCTCACAAGCACAAGTTCGCAACAGGGTTCGTGCTCCTATGAGAATGTACTGCCCCAGCTAAGGTGACAGGAAACAGAGCTCAGTAGCGCTAGTTAGCCCACTGCTCACCTTTGCTGTGTAACTGGTTCCTAACAGGCCATGGACTGGTACTGGTTAGTGGCTTGGGGGTTGGAGACCCCTCCTATACCTTAAATACATGAAAGGATCATCATTTTTAACGTCCTTCAATACCGCATGGCACAATTCCTAAATGTCAAAACAATCAAACCGCTGTTTAGGATGACAGTTATATTTTTTGTGATATAAATACCAAAAAGCAGATTTAAGCACTGATATAACAACTCAAATCAATTCGAACAGGTAAAACTCCTTTAAACAGATAGTTTAAATTCTATTTAATTCAGCAAATATAAATTATGCTTAATAGAAAGTTCAGGATTAATTGATTTTTTTTTTACAAGTTCATAAAACAAAATTGAACCTGTTCAACTCACCATCTCAAGACCATATTTGTTTGTGCAAAATAAAGTACCCCATTTTAATTCTACCTAATTACATGTTTTGCAGTTTCATAAGTACGTTTTTTCAACAATGCTTCTAAAACATTACTTTCTTGGGAATATAGGTGTACTTTTAAATATCATAAAATTTTGGGGCTTGCTATAGTTTATTTCATATTAAAATAATATATTTTCTATATTAATTGTTCTAAGATGACTTTATTCAAATATATTAAACAGAAAAGAACTTCTAAGGATGTAAATTTAATTTTTTCTAAGTATTTTATTAGGTACTAAATTAAAATCATGCCTTTAAGTTTCTCTCTGAAAGCCCCCATCTTTCTTTCTTTGCTTCACTGAATAGCCTACACCTTCCCAAAGGGAAAAATAAATAAAGACTCTAATAATGAGTAGTTTCCCAAGGCACATCTTGTCTTGATTTGGAATACTTTTAATGAAGGCAAGAATAATCAGTCTCCACTGTGTTTATCAAATCTTTGGAACTTTGCAGTACATTTTTTTTTTCTTTTAAACATATAAATGATTGCACAGGCTTCCTGTTCAAATTGGTAAAGTTTCTTTTAACTATTTGAATGATGTGTTTTGACACAGAGTCTCCAACGTCTTAATTTAAAGGCAGGTTTATCATCAATAATGGATACGATTATGATGAGTGAAGGTTTACTGATTTCCTTCTTTGCTTGTCACCCAGGGCTCTGTGAGTGGTTTCCTGTTTCTATCACACTTGTCTCTATCACACTTGTCTTCTCTCCCCATGTCTAGTTCTGTAAAAGGGTTGAACACAAAATTAGGTGTATATGAAGTTTCGGTTAATTTTATTTGTTGTTATTCATTATAATGTGGTATATTTCATTTACAAGGTTGTTCAGGAAGAGGGCAGCAAACTGGACAAATCTTTGAGTTATACGCCTATTGGAACAAATACAAGAGTATTTTAGGCTATTCATAAAACCAACCTGAGATAAGTCGAACCCTTAAATCCAACTGCAGTGAAATGGAAACTATAGTGAAGAATAGATGTCTAGTAAAGTGAGGAAATAAAACAAATAAAATCATTCCCAGATTTTCTCAACTGATCTGTCTTAAAATACTTGGAATACAGCCTTTTTCCTCTGCATGTTACATGACCCCTTTTTGATAAATTAGGTTAATTTAAAACATATAATTACCTAATCATCAAATAACACATCTAGAAAAAATGTTGAAAATCATCCATCCAATCAATTATTTCATCTTCATATTTTAAATACTCAAAACTTATTATTTAAAAAAAATTCCTGAAGAAAAGTGCTTGAAAGAGAAATTTATTTTAAAAAATTGAAATTCATTTGTGTTACCTATTGTATGCATGTATGACATCATTCTCTATAAAAGTCATAATCAAATTATTGAAGGTAATTAAATGGTCATCTTGAAAAAGATGTTTGCTTATCATTCTTGATCTATGCTTATTTATTTTTACAATTTACACAGGTACTGAAGTGGAGATGAGTGTGGTCTAATAAGGATTATTTTTTATCTTCTTAAGTTAGATTCACTCTGCTGTTTACCTGTTATTAGTAAATGGTTTCCCCAAAACAATGACAAAAGTATCTGTAATGACATTGGAAAATAATTAGCCTTATATGGGAAATATAATTTATTTAATAATTGTTAATTTAATAATGTTAATTGTATGTCATTAATTTATACTAGACATTTTATATAAATTATCAAATGTAATTTGCAAGTTTCCATATGATAAAGTTTGATTAACATCACATTTTTAAAAAGAATCTGAAGATTAATTTATTAAAATAAAATCTGCAACATTAGTTATAGAAAATACTGGAACTGAAATATAAATTCACGGCAAACTGAGTTCAAAATTTTATGAGTGTTTTCGCTCTGTTGTCACATCTCTATTAAAGCAAGTGTAACGACAAGACGTGGATAATGTCAGTAATTGCACACTGCAGTGGCTCAGTCTGAATAAATATTCCGCATTCACAAGGACTACACTGTGCAATAGTAACCAGTATCCACATGTGGCTATTGAATGTGGTTAGTTGAATTGGGACATGCTGTAAGTGGTGTAAAACACATGCTAATTGTTTCATAAAAATAAAAGTCTTCTTTCATAAAAATAAAACAAAATATAATTAATATTTCAGACTGGATACATAGTAAAATAATATTATATTTAAGTATATAGAGTTAAATAATATATATTATTAAAATTAGTTTTCTCTTTTTTGTAATTTATTTAGTTTTGAAACTAGTTTTAAAATTTAATTTATTTAAATTTAAGAAATTCTTAAATTTAAGAAGATACATTTAATTAAAAATTACACATA
>NW_016806973.1:1171112-1181083 GCF_001698545.2 Rhinopithecus bieti | reverse complement strand
AATTACACATAGGAGTCATATATGTATGGTTCACATTCTATTTCTGTTGGACAGTGCTGTTTGACAGCACTTTTGTTTGTAATAAATGACATTGTTAATGATAACAATGCTGAATGAAAAATCATAATGGAGAATACAAAAGTACACACATTCGAGAAAATACCTGTCAACCTTTTAAGTTTTTTATACATGATAAGATCTCTTGAGGTTTCTATTTCATTTTCCCTGGGACCTGGGGGAACCACACTCATTATATGTGTCACATGCAGTGACAGGTGTAGTTACAGCTGCAAAAAGATCTCCTTTTATATCTCAATTTCCATGTTCTGAGAATGAAGAATATTTCACCTTTCATCTGGAAATTTGCCATTATACAGCCTCAGGCCAAAAGCTTTATTTTAAAAAAAAAAACTTCTTAAAATTGTCATGAGTGGCAAAGGTACACTTTTTTTCCTTTACCAAATATTCTGAATAAAATTACTTTATTAAGTAAATTAAAATTATAAATATATAAAATATTCGATAAGGACAATACATTTTTTACAATGACAAGCATTGTATTTCTATCCCAGATGTGATTTACATCATCAATCAGTAGTATCTCAATTATTCAAAATGAGAAGAGGAAAGCATGCCGTGAATTCACATTAGAAATCTTAAACAGTTAATCATGCGCTCTTTTTACTTAAGATGATAAAGATCACCCTTTGACTTAGCTTATTATTTTTGCATTTCTGTCCACAATTGACTAGTTGTTATGAGAAGTCAAGCTTAGAAATTTTGCTTCGGGGCAAGCAGTTGTGGAAATTATTCTGCCCTCTTATCTCTTTGAAGCACGTCTAAGTAAAGTCTAGAAATCCTATGTTTTTTTCTTGCATGATGGGAAGTTCCTAATTATAAGTGCTGGCTTGAGAAACCCATAAAAATCTCTCTTTGTTCATTTGAAATGGCCACAAGGTTTTAGGGGTCTTTGTTGTTCAATATCTACGGTGATCATGAAAGTTACACGAGGGAATAGACAAAGTCTCAGAAGTCTTACCAGTATTTTATCTTATAGCGACTGGGGTGTCACATATAGACAAAGGTGCAAGGTTTCATCAGCTAGTTTAAGAATTACTAAGGATTATGAGCTTAACCACAGAGGGGATTTATACAGGCATTCATATAACGTATGTATTTAGCTGTTTATTATGAGCTTTACTCATGCTGAGTACTGGGAGATACAAAGGTGAAAAACTAACAGTCACACTTTTTATTTCTAGAAGGATAGTAGCTTGTAAGATTTTCTCAATCAAAATTAATAAATCCTGGATAAAATCCAGCCAAAAACTTTGTAATCCACAAATGAATTAACCAAATGTAAATGACATGCAATAACTAAATCAAAGAGAAAAACATAATCCTGGAGGTAAGAGAGCACCAAGGCTGATATTAACCCTGAGGGTTTCTGTTCTTTAGTAAGAATAAATTCTATGGTCACACTTTTCTTTTTCCATTTTATCACAATGACTGCAGAATATACTTGAAAAGCAACATGTTGACATAATTAAAATGGCATTTTTCATTAAGAACAACTTTATATCTAGCAGTGTCTATTAATATAGTAATCAGCCAAGTGTAGTGTTTCTCTAAATATCCCTTTCCATTTTATGTGTTTAAAAATACCCAACAGCATGAAAATAGCAAGTCCTGAATTTTGCCTCCAGAAGGATGTTTCAGCCCTCAGACACATAATATGGAATAAAGAGTCTTAGAAGATATGAGTCACTCATGTCAATCAATTATAGTGATATGGTTTAAACATGCACCCCTCCCCCCCGCACAGTTCATGCACCGGAAAGTTAATCTCCAATGTAACAGTATTGAGATGTGGGACCTTAAAGAGGTGATTAGATCATGAGGATTTTGTCCTCATGGACGAATTAATGCCGTTATCCTGGGAGTGGGTTTCCTATAAGAATATGAGTTTGACCCCCTTCCCTTTCTTCTTTGCCCCTATGATGCCTTCCACCATGTTATGATGCAGCAATAAGGTGGTCAACAGATGCCAGCCCCTTGCTCTATGACTTCTCAATCTCCAGAGCTCTGAGAAATAATATCTATTGTTTATGAATTACCCAGCATGGGGTATTCTATTATAGCATCACAAGTGGACTAAGACACCTAGATAGATGATGCCACTCAAAATACATAAAAATTATGTTTGAAAACTCTTGAATTCATATGAGTGAGCATTGTTAAGGGAATAAGGGAGGTCATAACATACAGAAACTAGTAACAGCCAGACACTGTTAACACCCTGAGGGCTCATGTAGTAAGTAAGGAAATAACATGGATTTTGCACATAGAAAGGGGGACATGGAGTGGGACCTTAGTCTTGGTGCGATGCTATCAACAGAGGCGCAGTGGCTCATGCCTATAATCCCAGCACTTTGGGAGGCCGAGGTGGGTGAATCACCTGAGGTCAAGAGTTCAAGACCAGCCTGGCCAACACAGTGAAAGCCCATCTCTCCTGAAAACAAAACAAAACAAAACAATACAAAACAAACAAAAATTAGCTGGGAATGGTGGTACACACCTGTATGCCAGCTACTCAGGAGGCTGAGGCAGGAGAATCGCTTGAACCCAGGAGGCGGAGGTTGCAGTGAGCCAAGATAGCACCACTGCGCTCCAACCCAGGCAACAGAGTGAGGTTTTATCTAAAACAAAAAAAAAGAAACAAAAAAACAAAAACAAACACATAGACCACCAAACAGAAATACTGTGCTACACTGAGTGAAGTGATGCCTTGTTTTCTTCTATGTAGAAACCAAATATTAAAATAAGAAGCCCAAGTAAACCAATGTTCTATGCCAGACAGAACAACGAATTTCTCATTGTCTATGCTTCTCATATTAGATAAGAAATTTGTGGTATTCCATCAGTAGAAATTTATGCTGAAATGTATTAAAAATTTACAAGGGCACAGTAGGTATAATGAGGTTATTAAAATGAGTAAAATGTGGTCCCTTTTCTCAAGGATTTTATTTGAGGGGAAATAACACATATTCAATAATGTCGGACACAATGTAAGTATTGAAAGAGATTTAATCACACTATTGGTAAAAGCATATAAAAAGATAATTTATTTCTGAATGGAAGTATCCAGAGACATCAGAAAAGCTAGTTTTGAGTAGAGGATGAAAGTCAGAGTCAGGGGAATGGATTATTCTATGGAGAGGGAGTAGCATGTGAAAAATAATCTCGGAATAAAACAAGTAAGTCAAGAGAGGTTCAGGTATTTTAATATCTAAATCAGAATATGGGGTGCTTTTCCCCCTACCAGAAGACAAAACCAGAAATGGAAGTTGTGGCCATATTTTAATGGACCTGAGCATTATATTTAGAAGTTTGCTGGGAATAATGACATTCTTTAAAGGTCTACAGTATAGCAGTGATACAGAATAATTAAATAATTTATTATCACTTCTAATTCTTACATGATTTTAAAATTATTTTAAACTACAGATTATATTCTAATGAAAAGTGATAAAGTATATGATATGGTTTGGAACTGTGTTCCCAAGAAATTTCATGTCAAATTATAGTCCCCAGTGTTGGAGGTGGGGCCTGCTGGGAGGCAGTTGGATCATGGATCACGAATGGTTTCCAATCATCCTCTTGGTACTGCCCACACAACAGTGAGTTCTTGTGAGACCTGTTCATTTATAAGTGTGTAGCACCCCTTCACCTCCACTTTTTGCTCCAACCCCTAGCATGTGAGATGCCTGGCTCCCGCTTTGGTTTCCACCATAATTGGAAGCTCCTTGAGGCCTCCCCAGAAGCAGATGCCACCATGCTTCCTGCATAGCCAATTCAACCTCTTTTCTTGTAAATTACCCAGTCTCAGGTATTTCTTTATAACCATGCAAGAATGACCTAATAAATACAGTATAAAATAAAATAATCTAGAAATGCTTGAGTAGGAAAACATTAGGCACAAAAATATGACTTAATTATTTGTAATATAAATGCATGTCATAATGCTTGCACCAAAAATAGTATGTGCCAGTAACATATTTGTTATTGAAAACTTCATTACTAGATGTTGAAATGCTTTGGAAACAATGATATTTTTCCATAATATGGAAACACCCCCACATGTGCCTTGTAGACCAAAATGTATCTGAGACAAACCTCCATCAATTTAGAAAGTTTATTTTTTCAAGGTTAGGGACACTCCCATGACACAGTCTCAGGAGGTCCTGATGACATGTGACCAAGGTGGTTGGGGTACAGCTTGCTTTTGTACAGTTTACGGAGCAATCAATACATGTAAGATTTACATTAGTTTAGTTTGAAAGGGCGGGATAACTCGAAGTCAGGGGCGGGGGTCTTCCAGGTCATAGGTAGATTTAAACATATTCTGACTGGCAATGGGTTGAAACAGTTATTATCAGTAGCAAAGAATATCTGGGTTAAGGTAAGGGATTGTGGAGATCAAGGTTTTCTCATGCAGATGAAGCCTCTAAGCAGGCAGCTACAGAGATAGTAGATTGTAAATGTTTCTTAACAGATTTAAGGTCTGAGTTGATGTTAAGCTGGAGGGGTATAAGGAGGCATGGCCGACCCCCACTTCCTATCTTGGCCCGAAACAGTCTTTGAGGTTAAATTTTAAAGTGCCCTGGCCAAGGAGGAAGTCTGTTCAGATGGTAGTGGTGTGGCCTTTGAATTTTATTTTTTATTTAAAGCCTTAAAAGATGTAGCGAAATTAAAGTTTGGTGCCATAATTTGTAAACTAAAAAAAAAGCAAATAACAGGTATGTCATTAAAGCAGTGATATTCCCAAAAGGAAAACAAGAGACATACTTAATTTCAAATATTCATAAAACCAATACTAACGTATGCAATACCTAGGTTAAAAAATTAACTGAATTTATACTTCAAGCTGTTGCTTCTCAGATTTTTATTGTGCATAAGGAGTTTTTTTTTAAGGTACAGATTCAGATTCAGGAATCTGAAGCAAAGCCTGAGATTCTCCCAGGTGCTTCTGCAGGGGGTGCTGCTGATGTTAGTCAAAAGACTACTCATGAATGTCAAGTCTCCAGAAAACCTCCTTCACCCTTTCTTATTACTGTCCTTTCTCACTAGAATCAACTATAATGCTCAATTTTGTTTTGAAGAGATCCTCGATTTTCCTTACATCTTAACACCTAAATATGTATCTCAAAACTTTATATGGGCATATGTATTACATTTTATCCACCAGTTTCAAAACATGCAGGTGGAAAATTAGTTTTTTTTTATTACCTAATATTTTAGAG
Source organism: Rhinopithecus bieti (assembly GCF_001698545.2). Classification (NCBI taxonomy): domain Eukaryota; kingdom Metazoa; phylum Chordata; class Mammalia; order Primates; family Cercopithecidae; genus Rhinopithecus; species Rhinopithecus bieti. The sequence continues at coordinate 1,175,780 of NW_016806973.1, read as the reverse complement.
GTTTACTTACAGCTGATTATAACTGGTCCATTTATTATCCTGCTGTATATTATTCCATTATATGATTATATTGCTACAATTTATCTATTTGTCGTTTGCCAGCATATATAAAACCAACAATAGTATTATTTCCGTTATGAAAATTCTTATGTGTATGTCCAGAAGCTTGTGTGCAAGAGTTTCTTTGGAGTATATAAGGGGAGGAAAATGACTGGACCGCAGTATAATATGGAACCTGACTCAATTTTTGATGTTTTGGTGCTGATAGCTTTTAAGCCTCATCTCTTTCTGTTCCTTTCTGAGCAAGCTAATAAGAAAGCACTGGTGCTTTCTCTGTTGGTGCTTCTGGGAAGTCCAACCCTTGACCCTGGCCCCACCTCCTAAACCCCACAAAATTCCCAAATTAGTTTTGTTTCTGTGTGCACTCAAGTTATTTTTGGATCAGCTTCGGAAGTCTGTCTTGTGTCTCCCAAAATATCTCATTATATAAATAATAAAACTTTGCCTATTTTCTTGGGTATGTGTATGGGTGATATTATCAGTCTTAACATCTGAACCATATTTTGGATCCAGCTGCAATCCTCAAGGTGGTCATAACACATAGGGTAAGTAAGAAATTTCAAGTTTATCAAGTAGTGTCAAATTATTTTCTAAAAAGTTTGTGACAATTTGTAATCCAATCAGCAGAGGATGAGAAGTCTCATTTCTTCACAAACTTTCCAACACTTGATACTGTTAAATTTTTAATATAAGTGCACCCAGTGATTATAAATTGGATCTCATCGAGTTTTTTTAATTTCCTTAACTAATAATGAGGTTCAAACAATATTTTGTGTTTCTTCACCACAGGAATTTGTTAGTAGTCTTTATTCTCTGAAATATCTATAAATGCTTTGCCTTTTTTCTTTAAATCTTATTACCCTTGTGAGGAATTTTAACTATATATAAATAAAATCTATAATTAATTTAGAATTAATACCAAACATGGATATTTTTATCCTATTTAATATTAACCTCTATCAATTATAGGCATTAAAATTTTTAAATTTAAAACTTTTTTTAAAGGAACAAGTTTTCCTCTTGCCAGGCCTGAATGCCAGTAGCATCAATTATAGCTCATTGGCAGGCTTGAACTCCTGGGCTCAAGTGATCCTCGCCTCAGCTTCCTCCAAAGTGCTAGAAAACAGCATGAGTCACCATATGCCACCCTTACGATCTTTTAGTGACAGGATTTATAATTTAATATGGCAAAATTTTTATCAATGTTTGTCAGCTTTTGCATCTTTGTTTGTTTCTTTTCTCTCTTTCAAAAAAGTTTAACATTTCAAATATTACATTTATATATTTAGTTAAAAACTGAAATAATATACCACGATAATATGAATTTGATGTAAAGAGGAAAAATGACCCTTTACATTTTTTCTCCTGGATGAAGCATTTTTTCTAGAAATATTTATTTAGTATCTATCCCTTTCCTCACTCACTGGCATAATCATCTCCTTCCACAAACGAGTATCATGTAAAACCTGGAATTGTTCTAAAAGTCTAACATTAATTTCAATTAGTAAATTATATCTATCTACTTTGCTTATAAATCTTTAGTTACTATATTTCTTAAATACTTTTTGATACTAGTACAATAATTTCCTTCACATTATTTTTGTTCTTGAAAGGTGTTATTCTTGGATCTTTATCCGCTCCACTTAAAATGTGAATAATCCCTCCATGTTCTAAAAATAAAGATTATGTAGAATTACACTTGAATTTCACAGTACACTTTAAGGAATATTTATGTATTAAGATATAATTTCTAGTCTCTAATTGTTTAAGTCAAATCTATATCTGTAATATTATATTATCTTTTTCACAGGACTTACATGCATATTGTATGACATAATTTGTAATATTATTAAAAGTATCATTCATATTAAATGCTCTCAACTTGTTCAGCTTTACATAAAAATCTTAATTCCAGCAATATCTTTTATTCCAAGCACATCTTAAATAAATTGTCTTGATTTTTGTTCATAGAAAATCATGTCATCACGTCTCAAACAATAAAATGTATTTTAGAATATTTTAAAACATTCATTGACCTTATACATTATTATAATTTTAGTATTTCATTTTTAGTTGCATCCCCTTTACTAGTTAAACATTGTCATCATTTTTAAATGCCAGTGTCCATTTGGATTTATCCACTTGCTTACTGCTGTCTTTGCTGTCTGTTACGTTTTATATCTCAGATTTTCCATCTAGGATCCAGTTTCCTTCCTGAATTTCAAACTTTGGAATGCCCTTTATTTGCAAATCCTTTCTGTTTTGTCTGAAAATTACTTTATCTCATATTTTTTATTCACATTTTTAAATTGAAAAATGTAATTGAAATCTGACAATTACTAATGTCAATTTCATAAATTACTGACAATTTCATAGAAATCTGGTGCAAAAAATGTTGGTTAATGCCACACATTAAAATTCCTCTTTTACTACCTCTGGCTTTTACTGTTACTGTTTTAAAAATCAGCTGTTAGTCTAATTGTCATGTCTTGCCTATGAATTGTCCTTTTCTCAACTTGTGTTTAACATCCTATTTTCATCTTTGATGTTTTCTAGGTTCATTATGATATATCTAGTGCTAAATTCGTTGTGTTTTTCTTATCTGTAAAGTGATCTACTTCCTTAGCCTGAGGATTGGTGTCTATCACCAAACCTGGAATATTTTCAGCTTTGTCTCTTCAGCATCTGAAATGTTTACCATCTGACTCCATGGAAAGTACTATGGAAAGTACTTTGCAACTCCTGTTCTCTATGAATAACTTTTTGGATTCATTTTCAGTTTCAAATTTTATTTTTCACACTCTAATCAGCAGCTTTTAAAGTGATACTGCATTTTCAATGTTACAAATTATAATTTTATAATTTTTTCTCACATTTGAATTTTATGATTGTAAAAATTTAATGTTTTAGTTGATAATTAAAATTATAATCTTATAATTTCCTCTCCTATATTTGAAAGTTTTTTTAATGCAGATTTTATTTCCCAAGTCTTTTTTTTTTCATAGTCATAGAATCTTCTTTCAGAAATTTTGTCTTTGAGGAAAGGGGTATAATTGCATTTCTCCACAAGAATATTCTTATTCTGGGCATACATGATAACGAACCCTTAGTTTGAGATTTAATGGATCATAGTAGCCATATGAATTTTGACAGAAAATTTACGAGGACTAACTGCAGCTACAAATTCTCAGGGTAAATACATTTATCTTCCATCCAGTGCCAAATTTAAGATAGAGCATTTTTCTTTTTTGTCTACCCTTTTTCTTTATTTTGGCTCTTTGTGGTGACACCTCTGTGTAGAAAGACCTCTACAAGGGTGTATCATAGGGTTTATATCTGTCTTCCAAATTCTATGCAGCATTCCATATTTTCTAAGTAAAACTGGGCTGAAGTCTTCAAAATCAGAAATATCTGCTCAACTAAATGAAAATATCTGCTAGATCAACTGAGTTATCTATAGTGAGGTAAAGGCACAGTTCCCCAGAGATGGATATAGTTTGATCTTCTCAGTTCCTTACTAACAATATTTGATGCTGTCTTTGCTTCTATATTTTCAGTCACGCCATTTCCTACCAATGTATCATATGTATATTCCGTTTTTAAAAATTGTTCCTTTAATTTCAAGTTCTTCTCTAGTTTGTTTACTCTATTTTTTAAATTTTATGATAGTTACTCAAAATAGTTGCATGCTATCTAATTCCATAGCCAATAACCTATAGTAATGATTTCTGAATAACTTATTTTTATTCATTTTATATAATATTTCATCAGAAGTTGACACTTTTATTATTATTTTTTTTCAAGGCAACTAAAATATCCCTCTTCTCTCTTTTTTTTTCTAATTTTTATTTTCTTTATGTTCAGGGCATCTTATCAACAATTTGATAGGTTTTTTCAAAATCAGCTACTTAAATTTTCAGTATTAGTATGCTCTTTGCTCTTAAAATATCTTCCTTTCCCCAGAGATGCTTTCTCACTCACATCGGCCCACATTTTATTTTATTGCTAATACCTGTGATAGCTGTGTCTATCGTTTAAGAACCAGACACTCAGGTTCATCATCTGCTGACTAGATTTTTTAATGAAGCGTCACCCTCCATTAGTGTACAATATCTTTTTCTAAATGTGCCCTTCCACCATCTAGATTTTAAGTTTATGGATAGCTGGGAAAATGTCTCATACTATTTTTGCTCTCCTCTGGACCAATTAGAATGCATTTGGAGAGGAAGAAAAACATTCTTCTATCTTAGGTTAGACAGTTACTTCCAACAAATTAGAATAACAAAGGTTAACAGAAGAAAACACATACAAATTTTATTAAATGCTAATGTTTTCTTTTTCTTTTTTTAAAAAATGTGCACACAGGTTTTTATAAAAAGTGAAGACCAAAGAAGTAGTTAAACTCGGGAGCTTATATCTTATCCTGACAAAGGAAAATAAATTGTGGAGAAGCAACAAAACAAAGGAAAAGAGTTGTGGGTTTCATGGAGCAGAAAACTGTGGGAAGGTAAGTATCTCTGAGGAAAACTAATAGAAGATAACTTATCAGTAAGTTTTTTTTATGCAGACTCATTTCAGTATCACCTCCAGGTCCAGTGATGAAGGCTG
>NW_016806973.1:1117677-1170990 GCF_001698545.2 Rhinopithecus bieti | reverse complement strand
GCTAATGTTTTCTTTTCTTTTTTTAAAAAATGTGCACACAGGTTTTATAAAAGTGAAGACCAAAGAAGTAGTTAAACTCGGGAGCTTATATCTTATCCTGACAAAGGAAAATAAATTGTGGAGAAGCAACAAAACAAAGGAAAAGAGTTGTGGGTTTCATGGAGCAGAAAACTGTGGGAAGGTAAGTATCTCTGAGGAAAACTAATAGAAGATAACTTATCAGTAAGTTTTTTTTATGCAGACTCATTTCAGTGTCACCTCCAGGTCCAGTGATGAAGGCTGTTTTTCCCATCCTGTTACAAGAAACGGAGGCATCTACACAAAGGAAAATTTATTCCATGTGTTGCCTAGATGTCGACATAACTAGTAATTAGATTGATTAGTTATCTTGACCACAGTTTGGAAAACTGGTGCAAAGAGGGGTGTCATGCTTGTGCTTGACTTGTTGAGAGAATAGAAAAGTTAATAGATGCAAGACACTGTTCAGAGGAGAGCTCATCATGGGGGATTAGAGAGAGAATAAAATAGATTGAGACAAGCACTCTCTAGTCAGCCTTTTAATAAATAGGAGATATAAGTAAGTGGGGAAGAGTTTGTTTCAAAGATCAAAAGAGGTTGTTTTGTTTTTTTCCCATCTTAAGGAGGAGGAAGATATCCAGGGGGAAAAAAAAACTAGGTAAGGATGAAATTCTGAATCCATGATCAAGAGCTGCCTACTTTGAGGGGTTTTTTACTTCTGGAACTGGGATGTGACTCTGAAAATCTCCAACTTCAGGTCACTTACAGAAATAGACTTTTACTTGTCTTAAAAGTGATGATATGGGTCTAGCTTGGCATGGCAACGTAGACAGTTAACAATATTTTATGGAGGCTGAGTGTGGTGGCTCCTGCCTGTAATCCCAGCATTTTGGGAGGCTGAGGTGGGCAGATCACCTGAGGTCAGGAGTTTGAGACCAGCCTGGCCAACATGGTGAAACCCAGTCTCTACTAAAAACACAAAAATTAGCCGGGTGTGGTGACTGGTGCCTGTAATGACAACTAGCTGGTAGGCTGAGGCAAGAGAATCGCTTGGACCCAGGAGGCAGAGGTTGCAGTGAGCCAAGATTACAGCATTGCACTCCAGCCTGGGTGACAGAGTGAGACTCCATCTCAAAAAAAAAAGAGAGATCTCAGTTACTAACTTCTTTACCACTTTTGTGTTGAAATGCCTACAGGGCGGCATCCAGTCTAGCCACAAACCATGCAGACAACCAAACAGTAAGAAGAATCTAAAGCTGGAGATGAAGCTATGAAATCCATTTGTAGTACTGCAAGGGGATGTGAGGGCCTTGGAGATTTCCTCAGTTATGTTGGTTTTCTCCAGAAATTTGATGAGATTTGCAAGTAGTACACCGGGAAATAATTTAGTCAGAATTTTTGTGGATGGCAGGGTAGAGTCAATTGTCTTTTAGCTCCTTAACTATCCCTCATCAACAGGTACATTTTTATCTGATGGAAGATAAGTGCAAGCCAGAAGTTCAAAAGAGGGCTATAGGAAGCCTATTTAGTCCATTGTTTAATCAGTTTGATAATTATCTGACACCCTTTTGTATCCATCTGTCTTCTTCATATTATGGGACATTTGTCTGACAGTTAATAATATCAGTCGGGGATAGAGGCAGGTTTATAAATTGTGTAGTAAAGGGATAGAGAAGTACATTTTTAGCTCTGTACTTAGCAGCTTTGTCAGGCTTATTGTTTTCTGGAGATACAATGTCAATTTCCTTGGGATAAACTGTACAAGGAACAATAGCAATTTTAGGAGAGAGATAACCTGTATTGGAGTAGCAATTATATGTCTGTTTGGCACTGAGAGCCTGGCAGAGGTTAAGAATCTGTGGGATTTTCAGAATGTGCTAACTACATGACAGACTGCAAAAGCAAATCTCGTCAACGTAAACAGGGGTAGACTGTCCTTTCATCAATGTACGGGTTTCCACAGGACTCATGAGTGCTGTGGTGTAAGCTGACTTTACACTGGGCAAAGAATATGTTTCAAGGATTTCATGTGAGACAGCCACATCATAACCAGTCATTATGTTTCCACGGGCATTTCATTTACAGGAGCCTGCACAAAATAGAGATAGGTCTGGGTTGTTCAAGACAATATCTAAGCAGTCTTCTTGTGGCTTTGAGACTGTTCCTATAGTCACATGTCAGTCCCATGGAATAGAGTGGGACCTCTCCATCACCATGGTGGGGTGTTAGAACAGCTGGATTTAGAGTGCCACAGCAATGTGAGATAATGGAAGCCTGGTTAATAGGCCTGTTCATAGGTTGTTTATCACAACGTTAAAAGTTGCTGTGTTTTATGAACTTCTAAAAGAGCCAACAGAGCATAGAGAAAACAAAGGTGAACAAAGGAACCAAGTGTAAGGGCACCAGCTTGTCAAGGCTACAAGAGTGGCTACAGCATGAAGGCATGAGGGCATGCCTGATACCACAGGGTCTGATTGACATGAGAAATAGGCTATAGGATGTATCTGAGAGGTGAAAGGTTGTCCTTAAATACCTATAGTCATCCTACTTTTTTTTTCATGGCAGTATAGGTGAAAAGAGTTGTCCAAATTGGGTAAGCTGAGTGCTAGGGTTTGTAGACAATGCTGAGTTTGCAACTTCAAGGGTGGTTAATGCTTCTGAGGGCCAAGAAATGGACTTTGAGGCAGGATCCTGGAAGATAGCAGATAGAGGTTTAGCAAGGGCAGCAAATTAGCAGTCCATTGGTTGCAGTGTCCAGTTACCCCTAAAAATGTACGTAACTCTGTCTTCATTCGGAGGACAGAGATGGACAAAAGACTCAAGGCATTTGGGGGTAAGTTTTGAGTATCTTGAAATATCTCAGGTCCTAAAAGTAGGTAGCAGTCATTTGTAGTCAGTGGAGTTTTGTTCTGGAGGCATGGAGGCTTCTTTCAGAGAGGGCCTTTTGGCGAATGAGGAACTCTATAAGAGGTACAAAGTAAGAAGTCGTCCACATATTAAACAAGAGCAAGGTCTTTGGTAAAGGCTTCAGAGTCTATGTTGGCTTTAAGCACCTGCAAAAATATTGAGGGGACCTCCAAATAGCCCAATGTATGTGAGTCCATGTTTCTTCCTCTAAATGTATATGCAAAAAGAATTTACAAATCTAAAGCAATAAAATAAAAAAGGAAGCTGAGCTTAGGTCAGTTACTGTAAACCTGGCTGCATCAGCTGGAATTGAAGTAAGAATAGTAACTGGATTAGCGACTTCAGAATGGCAAACAATTACTAAAGGGTTTATGGCCCTTAGATCTTGCACAAATAGATTTGATTCACTTCTGAATAAATTTTCCCTCCCTTCTTTTAAAATTGGGGTATTGCAGAATGAGGAGGCAAAAATATAAACATCCTGCTGTAAAAGGGAGTCTATTTTAGGTTCAATTCCTTATTTTGCATCTCCATAGAAAGGGTATCAGGCTGTTGAATGGAAGGGTTTATTCCTTTATCAAGAAATGTGCACAGGTTCTACACTTAGTAGTAGTTCAACTTTATTTGCATTCAAGCTCCAAAGACTAATTGGGACAACTTTTAAGATGGAGTCCCCTTCAGAGGATTTTGATTAGAGATGAGTCTCCATCAGGAAAAGCAAGAAGTCTGAGTCTTTGTGTGAGGCCATGGAAGTAAACCTGTCACTTCTTATTAATATGAGGGTGTTGACATGATATTTGCACAACTACTTTCTACCTACAAGGTTTACTGGTGAGGTGTGAGAAAGTAGAAAGGCATAGTGGGTGTTCATAAGGCCTTAGGATATTGAGGTGTGCTGAGATGTGGGCAGTGAAACAGGTTGCCCAGAGACTCTGATAGCTTAAACGGAATTAGAGGTGATGGGTAGACTGAAATCCTCTGAGGGAATAGTAGAAAAAGTTGCACTGTGTCAATTTAAAAATTGCATTCTTGATCCTCTGTTTTAATTTTAATGATGTGTCTGGGTTGCTACTGAGGATTGGCTGACCATGTCAATCAGTGGGGTTTATAAGGAAATTGTCTTACAGAAGAGGAGAAATGGACCTTCCGAGGGTGCTGAAGTCTAAGGAAAGTGCAATTTAAACTTTCTCTCTCTTAATTTCAGGCATTTATGCTTCCAATATCCTGGCTTTTTATTATCTGCAAATATCTTGAGAGGAATAGGAGAGGTTCTGTGGTTGGAAGCACTTTCAATTACTCTCAGTCACATTTCTGTTTTTGTGAGAACACAATTTGCAAGGCAAGGACTGCTATTTTGCTGCTTTCTTTTTCCTGCTTTCCTACAAAATATTCTCAAAGAATTGGGTAAAAGCCTTAATAATGAAGCTGAGCGGTTGTCCTGCCATCTAACCACACTTGGTTAGATTTGTTCCTTTATATTTTGGAGAAGATTTCAGACTAAGGCAAAAATTCAAAGATTTGTATGCTTTAGACCTCTGTATTTGTTACAGTACTTTTGGAAAGCTTGTATAAAGTCTTCCACAAAGGACTTGGGGTGTTAGTTTCTTTTTGAGTGCAAAGTTTAACCTTAGAACAATTTACCTGAGGGGGAAAGGCCTCCATAATAACTGCTATCAGGCCTTGAATAGCGGCCCTAAGTTGAGCGTTTTCTAGCTCTCTGCTGGAGTGCCTGGAAGGGGATCTGGACACTGGTTTCCCCTGGGAAGAGGTTCACAGAAGCCATCTGGCTTGGCATATAACTATAGTATTTTCATGGGTGGGAAGCAAACTTTTTAGTAGCCAGTTGAGGTCCCTGTGTGAGATTAGTGAATGGCCACTTATCTTTATAGCTCCTCTCTAAATACAGTAGATAATCTTCTGGAAATAGAGGTAAAAACGTTTTATAATTTAAAAGATATGCTGCAATACAGAAGATATAAATTCTTTGCAGTCAGGGCCCACGATACATTGGCAAAGGGCATTGCCTAGGAAGGCTTGGTATGGATGGAGTTTGATTAGATTCCTGAAATGTAGGTATAGTTACAAGGGACAGCAAAATCATCCTTGTGGTGCGTACCTGGGGCGTCTGGCTATAAACATTTGCATAAGTAACTCGTTTGGTCCCTGCCTGGAGGTCAGGCAGCAGTGCTTTGGGAAATTCTTATAAGGAAATGGAAGTTAAATTGGACAGCTGGGTGTTTACAAAATTTTCTAGGGAATTTGGAGGAGTATTGTGAATGAAAGAAATTTGTTGAAAAGGTGGGGCCGAAATTTGGGGAGGGGATTTCTGGCAGGTTCCAGAGATCCAAAAGATCTTCTGGAGTTTCAGAGACAGGGAGTCAGGCTGGAAAGGGGAACTTATAGTGGGTTATGGATTTTAACTTTTGTTCTAAGTCTGATTTTTGTTTTTCGATGTTTGTTGAGGGAATCCCTCAGACTAGCCAAAATGCTTTTTTGCATTCTTCCTACAATCTGATCTTCCCATAGGTCCTAATAGGACATTTGTTTAGAATGAGAGCTCTCTAAAATTGTTTTAAAATATAAACGTTTTCCAAGTCAAAAGGTCCATCATCTGGTCATCAATAGGTAGAATCATCAAGGACTCAGACACCAAATGCAGCACAAAGAAAAAAGCCTTTTTCTGGAAAGACCTGGAGGCAACTTTCTAGGCATAAAGTGATTTTTTTTTTTTTTCTTTTACCACAGAGGCAAGATACATCCCTGGAGCAGGTTCAGAAGATATAACTCCCATAATGCAGAATGTCGCTCCCAAGGATAACAAAAGAAAGTAAAGACAGTTGCCGCAGTTGGTAAGGATCATGTTTGTGTGAAAACTCCTGTCACTGGTTTTTCACAAAAGTGAGATGCCTCCAATCATAGACCTGCTTACCTGTGATATCAGGTAGGAGATACTGGTGTGGGCAGGAACCTTTTATTTAGACAAGCTCCCATAAATGTTGCCACAGTCAGACAGATAATACTGCTTGTGCACCAGACTTCCAGCCTGACTCTTAACCACCAGGTGCAGGTCTGACAGCCTGTGGCCTCTGGGCAGGGAGAAAAATCAGAGACAGCTCTCTCACTGGATTACAGCCAAGCTCCTAGTACATTAAATGGGTTAAAAAAATAATCTCCTGGCCGGGTGCGGTGGCTCAAGCCTGTAGTCCCAGCACTTTGGGAGGCCGAGAGGGGCGGATCATGAGATCATGAGATCGAGACCATCCTGGCTAACAGGGTGAAACCCCGTCTCCACTAAAAAATACAAAAAACTAGCCGGGCGAGGTGGCGGCGCCTGTAGTCCCAGCTACTCGGGAGGCTGAGGCAGGAGAATGGCGTGAACCCAGGAGTCGGAGCATGCAGTGAGCTGAGATCTGGCCACTGCACTCCAGCCTGGGCGACAGAGCAAGACTCCATCTCAAAAAAAAAAAAAAAAAAAAAAAAAAAGAAATAATAATAATCTCCTTCAGTTTTGTTGGTGTCCACAGGCAAAATGTATCCAAATGAATAGCGATCTAGTAAGAACCATAAACTCTGTGAGGCCAGCTGAACAACAGGCTTTGGAAACCCATTTCTGCATTTTGCCCTATTATGACAGGCCAGGTCTCATTAACAGAGGCCTCCATAACAACTGTCTCAGTACTGCCTGAGTGGTGAAGTTAAAGATTAAAAACTGATAGAGCCAATGCCCTTATACAAAGGCTGAAATGTAACAGAAGCCCACTAAGAGTTTTGCCTGGATCTTTCTTGGGCATTGAAGTATGACAAGGTAATGAGGGAATTCTTAACAGGACCCGTTTAGGATTAAACAAGTTTTATTGGGGGTCCAAAGAAACTCCCCAGGCTTCCACAAACAAGTTTACTGGGGATCTGAAGAAACTCCCCAAACCTCCTTCATTTAGCAGGAGACAAGATAAGGGTAATCACCCCAGCAGCTGGACCTATTTAGATTAAGTAAACCTACTGAGGCTCCAGAGGAAGGTCTTCAGGACTCAGATCTTAGTTATAGACTAAAAGAAGTGAATCACTTGTGTCTTTGGATGAATGCACACTTACATGTAGACTTATAGCTTAGAAGGTAATATAAGCTCTGGAAAACTTTGTAAGTTGAGTTGATCTGGTGATATTTTCCAGGATTTCTCCCTGTAACCAGTTACAGAAATAAAAACTCTCTTCTTCCCTAGTACATCTGCATCTTGTTACTGGGCCTCGAGAAAGAGCAGCCCAAGCCTCAGTTTGGTTCAGGAACACTATGATTCCCTGCCTCATGACAAAGGACACGAAACACAAAGGCAAAGTAAATGATGGCTGTCCTGGTGGGGAATGGATCAATAGCAAAGGCCAAACAAAACAAAAGTGGCAATACCTAAAGAACTAATTCATACAAACGTTTTTACCTTGTTAATCTAAATTGGAAATTTAAAAAGGAACAAGAAAAGACAGATCTTACAACCCTCTCTCAGTCAGACCCTACAGATGGAAAATCCAAGAGGCTTACTCAAGAAGAATTCTTACCTTTTTCAGTCTTTGTTAGGTGCCTTGGTCAGTTTGGGTGGCTACAACAGAATATCATAGATTGGGTGGCTTAGAAAAACAAATATTTTCACAATTCCAAGCTGGAAATCTGACATGAAGGTGGCAGCCCAGTCATGTTCTTGGTGAGAGCCCTCTTCCTGGTTTACAGATAGCCACTTTATTGCTTTATTTTCACGTAGTGGAGAGAGAAAGAGAAGCGAGTATTTGTGTCTCTTCTTACAAGGGCATTAATCCCATTCCGGAGGGTCCTCCTTTCAAATGCAATTACCTCCCGAAGCTTCCACCTCCTAAAACCATGTTAAGATTTAACATATGACTCCAGGATGAGACATAAAGACATTCAGTTCATAGCGTTTGGTATCCCAAGATCTCAGCTGCAGGTTCTGGAGGAACGGGGTATCCTAGTCTATGCTGTCTCTTTGTGGTCACCAGAAATGGAGCAAAATAAAAACTTTCCTCTGTCCTCTTCAGATGTGCACCTGGGACTTGTGAGTTAGACTGACAAAAGGCATCTAATGGGAGAAAATACATGCAAATTTTATTTGAAATTAATAATTTAACTTTTGTGTGTGTGCACAGAGGATTTTGTAGAAAGCAAAGACCCAAAGAAACAGTTAAGCTCAGGGGACTTGTATCCCAGCTTAACAAAGGGTGATTAATTGTGGAGATGTCACAAGATAAAAGAAAGGAGATTTAGCATCTGGGGCAGTAAATTGAAGGAAGGTAAATATATGGGGACACTGATAAATGATAAAGGCTATCTAGTAAAATTCTGTTTATGCAGACCCATCTAGTGTCGTCTCCATCTCCATTGATGAAGATTTTCTTTTTCTTTTCTATTATAAAGGAGACACCTACACAAAAGGAAATTTTTGCACAGCTTTTGGGCAGACCGGGAAGGCAGAGAAGTTTTCCTGCGTCTGCCATTTCTCAATTCACTTCCGCTCAGAATAATTCTTATGCCAAAATGGTATCTGGCTGGGGGATGAGAGGGAGGAGGAATTGGGTTTCCTTTAATTTTACATTGCAAATGTCTGATAATTTTGGGTAGTTTTGTAATTCTAAGCAGAAAATACGGTTTGGAAGTTGATTTTCTTTTAATAAGGCAGAGAAGAACAAATAATATCAATTAAAGGAGTATTTTAAATAACATTTTAACAAATATTTGTACATTTAACTTGGATTTCTACCAGTGGAAATAAAAAGAATCCTAAAGATTTTAAGCCTCATGTCTATAGATCTTTTGGTGTCTGCTTAATATAGAATCTGTCAATAAAACTTTCCTACCATTCAATATTTTTATTCGGCTGCAAATAAAGCTCTCAGGGTCACAAAATATAGTGAGGGCATCCAAATGGCTATTTTATTTGCCTTGAGGAAAACCTCCACAATGCTTTTATAAAAAGTTCTGTAATTATCTAGGCTTATCTGTAATCACTGAATATAATTTATAAGATTAGGAGAAATACCTAATGTAGATTATGGGTTGATGGATGCAGCAAACCACCATGGCATGTGTATATCTATGTGACAAACCTGCACGTTCTGCACATGTATCCCAGAACTTAAAGTATATGTATATATGACAAAGTGGCCTGGCATGGTGGCTCACACCTGTAATCCCAGCATTTTGGGAGGCCGAAGCGGGCGGATCACGAGGTCAGGAGATCGAGACCATCCTGGCTAACATGGTGAAATCCCGTCTCTACTAAAAATGCAAAAACATAGTCTGGTGAGGTGGCGGGCAGCTGTAGTTCCAGCTACTCAGGAGGCTGAGGGAGGAGAATGGCGTGAACCCGGGAGGCGGAGCTTGCAGTGAGCAGTGATTGCGCCACTGCACTCCAGTCTGGGCGACAGAGCAAGACTCCGTCTCAAACAAATAAAAAATAAAAAATAAAGTGTCTCTCTTTTAGGTTTATGGGTGTGTTCTCTTTTCTATATCATCTCCAAGAAACCATCTGTTTTCTTATTTATCTGAGGGATATTTAGTCTCTAACTAAACAAAATTGAAAATGTTGCTGGGAGTTATAAACTGTTATGCAGAAGTGTGGGAGGTTGTCCTTCCCTAACATATGGAGAATCATAGCTTAAGCAGTCCCAGTGCCTTTATGTAAATATTAAGGATGACAAGGCAGATAATCCTCTCAGGTTGAATTTAATATATTCTCAATTCACTTACAAATGAGTGGCATACACTGTATAAAACAAATATATTCACAATTATGAAAAAGAAATATTAGACTTGAAAACCTCTAGCACATAGAAAATCTTTATCCCCAAGTTCCACTAGGATCATTATATAAATCTTTAGATTCCATTTCAACCTTACTTTTCTAGATCATTTTAGATAACTATGTTTCTAAAGCAGAATAAATTACTACTTCCTCATTTCCATTAACTGTTTTGCAAGATTTTCAGGTTAAAATACAAAGGCATGAACTCAGCTCACTGCAGCCTCTGCCCCCCAGGCTCATGGACTCTTTCCCCCTCAGCCCCCCTAATAGCTGGGGCTGCAGGCCTGTGCCACCATGCCTGGCTATTCTCCCTCTACTGTTAAAGAGATATATGTCTAACATTAACACATTGTAGAGAGAAGAAATTGAATTTGGATTCAGAAAGGCAAGATTAAATCTTAGACAAATAATGTTAGTGTAAGTTTTTATCTGCTTGTTTATTAACCATTCACGGGCCTCAGTTTGTTTTGAGGGATGAAATGGATAATGCAAGGAAACTTTTAAGATGGAACCTGACTCTTACTGTTTCTTTTTACTAGTAAATTGTACACCAGATAACATGTGGACAGTCTTGTTTAACTGAAAAACCTCAAAATTCAGTGCTTTAAAAATATCAAAGTGCTATATTCTGACATGTCTCTATTACTTCACTTTAAAACATATATTTCTTTACAATTAGAACAGTGATATCTATTTTTTAATTAAAAAATAGAAAAATAAAAAAATTATAAGCAAAATCTCCTACTTCTATAACTCATATTCACTGTTCACATCTGGAGACATAATGTTTCAATAAAACATGTGTGTGTGTGTGTGCATGTGTGTAAAATATGCAGTAACCATGATTATAACACAGTGTTGTTCTATAACTTTCTTTAATGCCATTTCTAATAAAAGTATATATAAAGCATGTCTTTCTTTTAAATATATCCTAAGTCATTTATTCCATGGGA
This sequence comes from Rhinopithecus bieti, assembly GCF_001698545.2. Taxonomy (NCBI): domain Eukaryota; kingdom Metazoa; phylum Chordata; class Mammalia; order Primates; family Cercopithecidae; genus Rhinopithecus; species Rhinopithecus bieti. The sequence goes on along the minus strand of NW_016806973.1, from coordinate 1,160,306 downwards.
GTAGCATAATTTCTTTATTCAGTGCCCTAAACAATCATTTGATTTTAAAAAAATGTATTATTACAAACAAGACTTTAATGAACAAATTGCACATTTAGATGAAATTATTTTAGAGAATTAGAATTCTCTAAAATGTTATGAATTAGAATTGTTCTACTTCATAAATAATTAGAGATTCTTTATGAATATCAATAATAATAGAAAAGGCCAATTTCTGTACATAATGGAATAATACGGATATTTTCTTCTCTTTCTAAACTAATAGAAAATGTCAATAATTACTTTTGTTTAAATTTCACTTAAGATACCTTAAGATTGAGATTATGAGATTGAGTTATATTTACATATTTGTATTGCCTCTTTTATGAAAGAAAAAGACTACTTTGCAAAAGCAAAATTTTCTGAGTATTCTAGATTGAATCCATATGTCTAGAACTGCCATGGAGGTTAAGGAAAATCCCTGAAAACATTCACATTGCATCAAAGGATCCCAGTAGCATATTTGAGGAGTGCATATTGAGTTTGTGTAACAAGGGAGGGGGTACTTTTGTTGACTTTTTTTTACGTGGCTGTTATAAGTAGAAGTCAATGTGAGGGAAAGGAAGTATTGAATATTCTGTATTGAGGTTTTAGAAAGTTCACCTTTCCATCAGATGCTTATATCCAGAGAATTTATAAAGTCAAGATTAAAAATGTCTTTCATGTTGATACATGAAGTACAGATTAAAGAAAAGTTGTCTCTATATTCATATTAATAGTTTGGGGAAGAAGAAAACTTTAAAATGGCTACTTTTAAAAAAGATCTTAGATTTTTCCTTAAAAGCATTCAGTCTTTACAATTCTCAGACTAGATGATGTGTTTCTGCCCAAGGGCACATGAATGTCACTCCCTCAGAAATCCATCAGTGCCAGGTCTAAAATGGCCAGAGGAGTTGCTGCAGGCAGGGCAAGCAGAGGTTTTCCCATCTATCTCATGTTGACTTTCCAGTTCTGTGGGCCAAGGGACTTCAACAACCTCTTCATTTTGTGCAGCCCATGTGGCTGCTGTTTGTAGCTGCTCCACAGTAAATCAGAGAATGGTAACAGCTTGGCATGTTACTTCAGAATTATAAAAATCCCATATACCTCCATCTGTAACCTAATAATATAAAGTAATACCTATGGAAAACAATTATGTATTTCAATCATTAAATTGTAGCAGCGAGTAGACCAGACTAATGATGATCATAGAACTAAGATTATTCAATTTAAGAATAACATAAGTACTGATGCTGAAATTTACGTGCTTTTCAAAATGTGTAAAATTAGCTCCATTTCAAACTGAAACCTTCTCTGAGTCTGCCTTCTTTGATTTCTAAAAGACAAGGTGCAGACCATGCACGCAGTAAGTGTACTGTACACCTGTGTATAGTTAGATCCTTGTAACTTTTCAAAAAGAAAATTAACTGATTGTTTCAAGGCTGTGATGCAAATCAGAATATTTTCTTTAATTATTATTATTTTATTTATTTATTTATTTGTTTATTTATTTATTTATTTATTCGAGATGGAGTCTCACCCTGTTGCCCAGGCTGGAGTGCAGTGGTATAATCTCGGCTCACTGCAACCTCTGCCTCCTGGGTTCAAGCAATTCTCCTGCCTGAGCCTCCTAAGTAGCTGGGATTTCTGGCATGCGCCACCATGGCTGGCTAATTTTTGTGTTTTTAGTAGAGATGGGGTTTCACCATGCTGGCCAGGCTGGTCTCGAACTCCTGACCTTGTGATCTGTCCATCTTGGCCTCCCAAAGTGCTGGAATACAGGTGTGAGTCACCATGTCTGGCTACTGTTTTGTTTTGTTTTTTAAATCAGTGCTCCATTTATAGTAACAGGCTAAAAAGATCTGTTAGAGGAGACTGGGCAGATGGACTGGGTCAGGCAATTTATCAACTTGGGAAGTAATGTATCTTTCCATTCTTTACCTGAAGATAATAGGTGAAACATTTTAAATCCAACAGTAAAAATAGGATATGTTTGCTACCAATGCTACAACTAACTTCATTATGATTATTGTCAAAATCATCAGATAGCCTAGAATAATATATAAGTTTATTTTTGTAATTGGATAAGACAGGAGGAAGAAGTAAACTTCAAGGTAGAATGTGTAAATATATGCTAGAAAAATTTATCATTATCATTTGACATTTATCAGATTTAAAGTAATTTGGGGAAAAGACCCTCACAATATAGTAGGAAACATTTCAGGCACAGTTTTACAGAAATTAGAATCATAATTGGAATTTGGAATCATAATGATTCAGAAGTTGGATAATTTACTTAGAGTTACCCTCAAGAGTTAACCAAAAAAGATGAAGAAAGAGAAAAGCTAAAAATAAATTAATCTGGAATAAAGTCATAGCATTTGTTGGAGTTGCTTGGCCTAACACTCGATGTATTGCTGCAGCAGATAGTAATGTGGGGGTTATAATGGGCAACTTAAGAATTACTTAAGGGGAACAAAAATGAATTCAGAAACACAGTTAGGCATTTAAGACTGACCAGAAACCACAAAGACTACCTCTCCTGTAATCTCTGTGTCTATGACAACTTCAAATATAGTATTTCCTATGGCAAATTTAAATGAAATTATTTTTGATGAAAACTTAAGACCTTTTCGTGGTGACAGATGGTGTTACAAAGTCATGTATATCTAATCAGTAATCTACATGATCTTGTTTCAGTTTTGTGAGGAAAAAAATGAATACTTTACAAAAAGAGAATATTTTACAATTCCAAATAATAGCATAATTTAATATTAACATAAAATAATTTTATAAGACCAGAAAATTTTATTTTATATAAATTCAAAAATAAGTTTTATCTTCTTGCAAATCCGGTATTCTTCTGGGATATGTAATAAGACTTTAGGCATGATTTATGCAATTCCTCTGTACTAGACTTGCAGGTAGGAGTCTATGTTTTGTAGTTTAGTAGTTAAAAATATCCACTCTGAATTTATACTTCCTTGGTTCAAATCCAGGCTCTATCAGGTACTAAGTGGTTATTATTGGCTAGATGTTTCTGACTACATAAAATTTTTTATGTAAGTAGCATTTAATTTCCTTTTTGTGCTTTCTTTTCAAACTGTTATGAAAACTTTTAATTTATTACATTTCTGCAAGTTTTTTTTTTTTTAATTTTACCTTTGGTGGATGAGCTGAAAGAATGTTATAATGATATTCCTTAATAGTTATATTAGTCATAACAGACTGGTCAAGTCCTGAAAGGTTCTGCTGTTAACATTGTCCAGAATATAGCCATGCCTAATTCATATTTTTTAAATTATTGAGTGCCATTCCACTTTACCATATACACAATATTTTATGTTTAATGTACTATTTCATTGTATTATGTAATTCAAAGTTAGTAATTTTAGTAAACTACATAAAACCACATGTCTTAATATTACATTATAAATAAAATACAATAGTAATTAGTACCACTGTCATGCCTATTATTACTACATTACTTCCACTGAGACACTGACTAGCCCATATTTGCTGAATGTTGCCCATGTCATCAGTACCGTTTGTAAGTGCTTTATATTTCTTAACTATTTTAATTTCATTAATGACACAGGATACTTTCAGTGCCGCTTTGCCAGCCCGAAACTTACGTGGCCAGTGGCCCCTCTGCCCGGGTTTCACTCTAGCCTGCTCAACCTGGCAGGCTACACTCGACTCACTCCCTGGCCTGGATCCCATGACCACCATGGCTGTGTGGTCACCATGGTCTATCCCATGGCAGGACCGGGGTGCCACAAGCGGCTTCCGTGTCTGGGAGCCAGCATTCAGACAAGGGGAACGTTGTGGTGCCCCAAAACTCGGAGACAACAGTGACCACGGAACTCCAAGGAGGTGCCACAGATTCTGCTCGGCGAGTTCTGAGGTGTGGGCCCCCAGGAAGTGTTACAGTTCTCTCTCATTCCCGCCATTCACAGCCCAGCAAACGAGGGCGTGCCACAACTCATTCGGTCCCACTGCCTGCAGATGGGCCAGCCAGCCAGAAGCGTGCTACTGCCCTTTTCACTCCCACTATGCGGCAGGTTCCAGGTTCTCCTTCTGTGACCAACAAGAATGAGGTACGTGGACACTGGAAAGTGAGCAAGACAGAGAAGAATTTCACTGAGTGACAGAAAAGCTCTCCACAATGAGAGGGGACACGAAGTGGGTAGCCCTCTGTGTGAGAAGGAGCCCCAAAGTGGATAAAGGTCTGAAAGGCTGAGTCCAGGGTTTTATAGGTTTTCAGTGAGGAGGTGTGGGCTGTAAGGTAGCCTTGGAAAAGGCAACATTTGATTGGTTAAAAAGCTTCATCCAGAAGGATGACAGAGAGAGAGAGAGAGAGAGAGAGAGAGAGAGAGAGAGAGAGAGAGAGAGAGAGGACATAGAGAGAGAGTGGACAAACCGGAAGGAAGGAATAGAGAGAGTGGACAAACCGAAATAGAAGTTCTCACTCTGGTCCAGCAGCTTGGTTTTCAGGCAAAACTGTCTTTGGCTTGATCAGGTTTTACCAGGGACCCGCCCCTATCTGCTTAGGAATTTGACTGTCTCCTGCTGCTATTAATAACACCATGAAACTTGTTTTTCTTTCAAAAATGGAGTCTCAAAGGTTCAGGAAAATGAAATATCTTTCCTAATCACAAATCTGTATGCGTTAGAACCGGAATATGAAATCTGATATTTCCACTTCAAAGTATACTTTATCCACGATTCCTGAAATGCCTCCCTGACAGAAAAGCCTTAAGAACTAGGCTGATAATCCAAATGAATTTTGTTTGCCTTTTTTGCTTTACTCTTCTTTAATTTGAATATTTTGCACAATTTTTTGAAAGTGCTTCCTTTAATATTTTATTTTTTGCTTTGTTATATCTATTATTTCTTCTTGGGGACCTATTTTAATAGTTCACCTAAACAGCTAAAATAATAATAAAAAGTTTTATTCTACAGGTAATTAAATACTTTCATATTAAAAAAAATGTACCACATATACCAAACATCTGGAGAATTGCTTATACTTTTATTTTCATCCAAAGTTTATTTTCCTAATTTGAAATGAGACCTAAAATACTTTGGTCCTATTTTCTAAAATTTATTGTGAAAAATTGAAAGCATCCTTCATTAATTCTCTTCCTATAATTTTAAATATTTAATGGAAAAATATAAAAATCAATTTTTGGAGTTACGCTATACATGTCTTTAAAAATATTTTCATATTTTCTACTCATTGTTCAAGGGTGGAAAGTATTATTATGATTCTTAAACTAAAACCACAATTTATGATATATATGAAATGTCTTGCATGAATTAGCTTCCATATGTTGGAAGTGTTGAGAAATACATCGCAAATTTAAAAGTCACCTATAAAACTTTAAGGACAGAAAAGTACGTCTAGTCCTCTCCCTAACTTTTTCCTGGGCCACATGCTCACCATTCCAGACAAATGAGAATCTATCCATGAATAAAAAAAAAAATCTCCAGAGAAGATTTCTTAATGTACCCTAAAATGTTTTCACTCTCGCTTTTGGTAGAATCTCCTTATTGCTCGCTTTATTGCTGCTAGTTAAGTCTGCATCGGTTGCTGTCCTCTCTGTGGAAATGAAGAACAGCTGGCCAATATCTTCCGTGTAAAGGCATTTGAAATTCTAGAATGAAGTAATTAAAACGCTTTCTTTGCCTTTGACTAACATTTTCTAGGATTTATTTGAAACTTTTATATGTTTTTAAAGGTTTTACATGCTTCCCAAGTCCTGGAATACTTACTTTTTATGAAGCCGTATGAGACATTGCCTGAGCAGCAAAGAGTAATAGATGGTTGTATATGATTCTAATATATCATTATGTTATTTCTTTGAACATTATGACTGAGTGCAGTGGCTCACACCTGAAATTCCAGCATTTTGGGAGGCTGAGGCAGGAGGATTGCTTGAGCCCAGGCGTTCAAGACCAGCCTGGGCAATATAGTGCGAGCCTGTCTCTACAAAAGATAAAAATTAGCTGGGCATGGTGACACACACCTGTAGTCCCAGATACTTGGGAAGCTGAGTTGTGAGGATTGCTTGAGCCTGGGAGGTCAAAGGTGCAGTGAACTATAATCATGCCACTCTTCTCCAGCCTGTGTGACTAAGCAAAACCTGTCTCAAAAATAATAATAATAATAAGAGCAAACAAACAAATAAACATTGCTGTCAGAAGTATAGTCATTCATGTAAATACTCATATATTTTTTCTGCAGGTCTGAAAAAGGGAAATAAAATACCAAAAAGTATTGTTTCATAACTTTTGTACCAACTTCAGTTACCAAATAATTTTGTTTGGGGAATCTTATAAATTCCTCCATGAGTCTGGAATACCTTGACAGAGATTATTTACCTCAGTAATCAGTCATTAATAGAGCCTCAGAATCTTCAAGCCTGGTCACAACCATTATTTGTACAAGTGTTATTAGCACTGGTTTCTGACATAAACTCTAATTAAATCTTGAATTTGTTTGGACAGTGATCATAAGACAAGAAATATATAAACAAAAAGTGAAACCATGAAAATAGAAGCATTTATAGAAGCTGCACTACAGCATCTAATCAGGAGGGTGAGCTGATTTTTTTTTTCCCCTCAAACTTATTCAAGGACAGAGGTCAGCAACCATTTTCTGGAAAACAGTAGATAGCAGATATTTTTGGCTTTGCATGCCATATGGTCTCTACTGCAGCCAGTCAACTCCAGCACTGTAGCATTAAAGCAACCATAGTCAAAATGTAAGCAAATGCATGTGACTGTGTTGCAATAAAACTTTATCGCAAACACATGCAGCAGACTGGATGTTGCCTGTGGGCCATAATTTCCCAGTCCCTGTTCTAGAATAAGGAGTGCCAAGACCTGCCAATATGTGCCAAACTTCCTGCTTTCCCACATTCTCTGAAATTTTTCCACTGCTGAGATTCTCGGAGGGACTAAACTTTCTCAAGAAGATAATTAAATTCCAAATCGGAAAGATGCCATGTTTCCTCTATGTACTGTGCTTGGGCATCAACACCAGGCATTTTCCTTGTGCAGCCTGGCTAATGTGTATCATAATCTCCCATCTCAGCATCGGATCCTCTGCTGGTTTCCTCCTGGTAGACTTTTCAGTTTTCAAAACCAAGAGCTAAATCTAAACTTTCCCACAAATCTTCCAAGAGACTAGCACACTGGACCTAAATTCTATCTCCAGTGATTGCACATCCAAACGCTCCTATCACATCTCACTTCTCAATTCCTCAGTCCCAAAATACCAGAGTCACTTTTCACTCTTTCCCTTTACATCCAATTCATCAGGGAATTGTTAATAGTGCTTGAGAATACACACATGCCTCACCATCCTTGTGCTACCTAATAGTTTGAGTTATCATCATCTCTTCTCTGAAATATTAAATCTACCATATCACCCAATCTATTTTCATAGAGCAATTAGGTAATTTTAAAGCATAAGTATATTATCAAAATTCTCCCAGGAGTCCTCAGATCAGAGTAGAAGTCAAGGTCCTGCCAATGGTATACATGACTCTGCTGTATGTGATCTGTGCCACCTCCCAACCCTTACATCTCTACCCTTCTATCACCCTCACCTAGTCTATGGGATGCAGCCACATCGGCCTCCTTGCTGTTTTTTGAACACACTGAGAACACTTCCACATCAGAGCATTCCACAGCCTTATTTTTTTCTGCGCTGGATGTGCCCCATCACCTCAGTTTAACCAATGCTCGCACCTCTTTGTCTTCTTTAGTATAATTCCACATTCTTTGAGTCCTAACTTGGTCAATCATGTATTATTGCACCCACTCCTCCCTCATCTCTCAAAATCCCACCTACCCTGCCTTACTTTTTCCCATAGCAATCATCTTCCGCCATACTATAAAATTTAAACTTGTTTCTATGTTGCATTTATTGCCATTGACTTTCCTTAGCTGCTAAATTACAAACTCCTGAGAGTGTGAATTTGCATCTACTTTAGTCACAGATTTTTCCCAAGCATCAGTGACAGTGCTGGACTACACAGTGGAGGAACCTCAAAAACATTTTGCTAAGTAAAAGAAGCTGGACAAAAATGATCACATGTTGTGTGATTCCATTTATATAAAATATCCAGTGCAGGGGAAATCTATAAAGAAGGAAAGAAAATTGATGGTTGCCAGGGGCTGGGGAAATGGAGATTGTGGAATAAATGCTTGATACGCATGGGATTTCTAGAGAGGCGGTGATTGTACAACATTGTGAAGGTAGAGAATGTCACTAAGTGGTTCACTTTAAAATGGTTAATTTTATGTTATGTGGATTCCCCTCTATTTTGAAAATTACAAGAAATAAATTTTTATGCAGTGCCTTCACCTGTAGAGACACTTATTAGCAAAAGTTCACATGCTTTGGGAATAGAGTGGATGTAATCTGAAGCTGGGGATTGCTAGAGAGGCAGTGCATGTGACAATCACATGGTGTTGAATAACTGAAAGGACTCACGGGGCTCCAAGTTATGCCCCAAATGACACTTTACCTTCACCATTGCCCTCCATCCACAAATGCATACATGATTTATAAACATTAGGGCACATGATATTATAAGGAGTTGTAAAAGCAGGAGATAGTCTGACCATTATGTATGGACACCTTTGTTAAAAGGGCATTTATTAGTTTAAAAGTTATGTGTTTTCCACATCTCTGCTATTGAACAAAGTCCTCTGTTTTGGGAAGCAACACTTCCTGCTTACTACCTAAGAATGCACCCTGTGTAATAGATAAAACCTGCAAAATAGAAACCAAAAGAGAGGGTGACATTAGAATAATTGTAAATGTTCATACAGTATCATCAAGATATATCAGAAACATTGATTACTCTGAATTGAATACTTCCTAAATCTTCCCCATACCAATTTAGACCATTAACTTTAGACAAGGGAGAATGGTCTGCTAGGTTTGCATTTATGGACATCTTATTTATTTATTTATTTATTTATTTATTTATTTATTTATTTTCAAGCAGGGTCTCTCACTCTGTCACCCAGACTGGAGTGCAGTGGCACGATCTCAGCTCACTGCAACCTCGGCCTCCAGTGTTCAAGTGATTATCCTGTCTCAGCCTCCCAAATAGCTGGGATTACAGGTGCCCACCACCATGTCTGGTTAACTTTTTGTGTTTTTAGTAGAGACGAGGTTTCACCAAGTAGGCCAGGCTGGTCTTCAACTCCTCACCTTAAATGATCCACCAGCCTCGGCCTTCCAAAGTGCTGGGATTATAGGCATGAGCCACTGTGGCTGGCCTGACATCTCTTAATATAGTGACTGCTATTATTTATTCTCTATGATGTTATGAAGATTACTGTTGGAAACGGGCTGCCCAAAATCTGGCCATAAACTGTCCCAAAAACTGGCCATAAACAAAATCTCTGCAGCACTGTGACATGTTCGTGATGGCCATAATGCCCACGCTGGAAGGTTGTGGGTTTACCAGAATGAAAGCAAGGAACACCTGGCCTGCCCAGGGCAGAAAACCCTTTAAAGGCATTCTTAAACCACAAACAATAGCATGAGCAATCTGTGCCTTAAGGACATGCTCCTGCTACAGATACCTAGCCCAACCAACCCCTTTATTTTGGTGGAGTCCTTTGTTTCCCATAAGGAATATTTTTAATTAATCAAATATTTATAGAAACAATGCTAATGACTGGCTTGCTGTTAATAAATACGTGGGTAAATCTCTGTTCGGGGCTCTCAGCTCTGAAGGCTGTGAAACCCCTGATTTCCCACTTCACACCTCTATATTTCTGTGTGTGTGTCTTTAATTCCTCTAGCGCTGTGGGGTTAGGGTCTCTCCTACCGAGCTGGTTTCGGCAGATTACCACTTTTTATCTTGTCTGTTGAGATTTTCTTTTCCTTCTCCAGTCAATATACAACCTTGAACAGTTGCAATACAGCTGCCTTCAGTTTGCATTTCAGTCCTCTATTACTTACTACTCTCTGTAAACCATGCCACTCTGTCATATTCTGGGAAACAATTATAGAAAGTGGTGCCTTCAGCGATTAATTAGATGAATAATCAGGAAGGCCTAATGTAGAGCTCAAAGGCTAAGAGCCTCTTCTTCAGTTATGATAGGTGTCCTCAAGGGTGCCCTGACATACATTGTTGAATATACCCTTTCTATTTTAGAATACATTTCCTTTCCTTTTAGAATGTTGTTCTGATATAACTCATGACATTATGGAGTTTTCAGGTGTTAAAATAATTTTTGTCTTTCTGTAACATTAACAATTTCCATTGAAGTTCAATAATAGGCTAGCAATTGTCTTTTAAAAAGTTATGCCTGGAGGTAAACCCAGATAATTTCTAATCCCAAATCCCCACCATAGCCACTGGTTGGCAATCATGGGCTTTTGCCAAAGGCTTCTGTTTGTGTGTGAGTTGCTGACACAATGTCATTTGAACATCACGCTAGTGTTGTCCCAAAGGAATCTACTGGGTGTTAGTTCTTTGAGGCTTCAAGAGAGCCTGCAGTTGTCCAGAACATCAAGAAAATTCAGTTTTTTCCTCATATCTTTGTGAATCAACGTTACTGAAATTTCCAGATGTGACAGATGATGTCTTCACAAATCAAACAATACATTGAAACCTTACCCTGCTTGTTTTGATTTCAAGAAAATAACCTATTTTTAATTGCTTGAGGAATAAGTAATTCCTCTTCATTTTAACATTTATTTGGTACATATACTTCCTTTTGGTCATATGATTAATTGGCACTAGAGATTCTGTTTTAGCTTAATATTCAGATTGAGATATGAGTATTATATAATAAAGATAGCAAATTATACTTCTAACCCGAATAAAACTTAAGTCTCATCTCACCAGGTTGTAGAAATAAGCAGAAAAATTTAAATATGCTTAAGAAAGCACAGCAAATAAATACTGGAGTCCATCACACATGAATTCAAATTGGCTTTGATTTTCTTGCAAGACAGAAATTAAGAAGAAAGTGTTAGTGACAGACAGGACTAGCTGGATTTCCTAGCCGACTAAGAGTCCCTGAGCTTATCTGGGAAGGTGACCGCATCCACCTTGAAACATGAGGCTTTCAACTTAGCTCACAGCCGACCAATCAGAGAGCTCACTAAAGTGCTAATTAGGCCAAAACAGGAGGTAAAGAAATAGCCAATCATCTGTCACCTGAGAGCACAGAGGGAGGAACAATGATCGGGATATAAACCCAGGCATTCAAGCCAGCAACGGCTACCCTCTTTGCATCCCCTCCCTTTATATGGGAGCTCTGTTTTCACTCTATTTCACTCTATTAAATATTGCAACCGCACTCTTCTGGTCCATGTTTGTTATGGCTCAAGCTGAGCTTTCACTCGCTGTCCACCACTTCTGTTTGCTGCCACCACTGCTGTTTGCCGTGGTCACAGACCTGCCGCTGATTTCCATCCCTCTGGATCCAGCAGGGTGTCCGCTGTGCTCCTGATCCAGCCAGGCGCCCATTGCCACTCCCAATCGGGCTAAAGGGTCACCATTGTTCCTGCATGCTAAGTGCCTGGGTTCGTCCTAATCGAGCTGAACACTAGTCACTGGGTTCCACGGTTCTCTTCTGTGACCCACAGCTTCTAATAGAGCTGTAACACTCACCATATGGCCCAAGATTCCATTCCTTGGAATCCCTGAGGCCAAGAACCCCAGGTCAGAGAACACGAGGCTTGCCACCATCTTGGAAGCCACCGCCATCATCTTGGGAGCTCTGGGAGCAAGGACCCCTCCCACCTCCCCATAACATCAGTCCAATTGATCACAGAATACCAATCTCCTTTATCTTGTTGCCCAGGTTGCCTTTTTTTTTTTTTTTTTTTGACAGAGTCTGGCTGTGTTGCCCAGGCTGGAGTGCAGTGGCACAATCTTGACTCACTGCAACCTCAACTCCAAGATTCAAGCGATTCTCCTCCCTCAGCCTCTCAAGTAGCTGGGACTACAGGTACCCGACACTAGGCCAAAACAGGAGGTAAAGAAACAGCCAATCATCTGTCACCTGAGAGCCCAACTAATTTTTGTATTTTTTTTTTTTTTCTTTTTTAGTAGAGACGGGGTTTCACTATGTTGGTCTGGCTGGTCTTGAACTCCTGACCTTGTGATCCACCCACCTTGGCCTCCCAAAGTGCTAGGATTACAGGAATGAGTCACTGTGCCTGGCTGAATTGTTAGTACTGTATTGAACCCAGCTGATACTTTTGTATGTTCAAACGTATTTAATCCTTTGTAGTCTAGAGTTAGACTTGAGGATCTATAAGTTTTTTCTGGAGGTCTTCTTTCTGACAAACCACAAAAGAAGGGATTTGCGGCTATTATTATAATTGCATTTAACATGTTTTTAAAGTAAAGACAAAAATTCTTGATAGTCTGTCTCTGAGTATTTTTTATCATTTTAAAAATAACCATGTGAATGCTTGTAAATAGACCTAAAGATTCCACCTAAAATACCCAGTTAAAACAAGACAAAGATAATATTTTCACCTGCAAACCCATATCCATCACACTTCATACGGACATCACATTTATTCCAGTAATATATTTGTGTATGGATATGTGTAAGAGTACATGCTTACATTGCTATAGAGAAATACCTGAGGCTGGGTAATTTATAAAGAATGAGGTTTAATTGGCTCACGATTCTGCAGGCTGTACAAGCATGGCACCAACATTGTTGGCTTCTGGGGAGGCCTCAAGGAGCTTTTACTCATGGTGGAAGGCAAAATAGGAGCAGGCACTACCCATGGCAAGAGTGGGAGCAAGAAAGTGATGTTGGGGGTGGTGTGCTACACACTTTTTTTTTTTTTTTTTGAGACTTGAGTCGTGTTCTGTCGCCCAGGCTGGAGTGCAGTGGCGCAATCTCAGCTCACTGCAACTTTCACCTCCCTGGTTCAAGCAATTCCCCTGCCTCAGCCTCCTGAGTAGCTAGAAGTATAGGCACATGCCACCACGCCTGGCTAATTTTTTTGTATTTTTAGTAGAGGGGGGGTTTCACCATATTGGCCTGACTGGTCTCAAACTCCTGACCTCAAGCAATCTGCCAGCCTCAGCCTCCCAGAGTGGTGAGATTACAGGCGTGAGCCACCGCGCTCTGCTACCACCCTGCTGCTACACACTTTTAAATGACCAAATCTCATGAGAACTATCTTTTTTATTGTTTTTGTTTTTTTTTGTTTGTTTGTTTGTTTTGTTTGTTTTAAAGAGTGGGGAGTTTAATAATATAATATTCCTCCTGTGGAGATGTCACCTTAACTGCTGTTAGGGGATTTTGGGCGACAACTCTTTCTGGCTACTTCCTGCTGAATGGTGTGTCCATGCGTGATTCAGTTTGCAGCACCGTTTGGAGTTTGTTTGCTTCTAGGCTGGAGGAAACAATTTGAGTTATAGTATTGAGTATACAGTGTCCAAATATTAAAAAAAGACAGGCTCTCTGTCCAATATTTCACTTAGGAGGTGCTACCATGTATAACCCTGTTGTAAATAGCAGACTGAGTATAGCAATTCCCACAAGTGTGGTGTAGTAGACAATTTCCATCTAAAATTTTACTTGCCAAGATATAGAATTTCCCTTTGCGGGGTTCTATGAAGTTTCTTGGTTTCATTTTCCCAAACAAAGAAACCTCCAGGTTGTGGGCATCCTACTCACTTTCATTACCTGGCAGAATTTGCAGGATAATTGCCCAGAACTAGCATATTGATCCAGATTTTTACATTACTCATCCCTTTCTGTTTCTTCCAAGCTTCAGGAGATTACCACTTAATTCACAGGAACAGGCAGGGTTAGTCTAAAATGTAGGCAAAAGCTTAAAAACAATTAATGAGACATTTTAATGACAAAAGTATGATAAGCTTTGGAGCACAATTCCTTTCTCTAGTCCTTATTTTTTGGTAAAAATAAATCATGATAGGACCGTGTGTGTTAATTGTAGTATAAACTTTATTGTTATACTTGGCCTGATTATTTGCATGAAGTGCAGCAAGAATGGTTATTTCTACATAGGCCTTTTGAATTGGCTTTGATGGAACTCTGTTCCACAAGGAATTTCAGGTAAGACCTTTAAAGCCGAGCCCAGGGCCGGTGTGGTGGCTCACGCCTGTAATTCTAGCACTTTGGGGGAAAAAATGCCGAGCCCAGTCATGTGTTTGTATCCTCAAATACTTGTGAGTTGAGAGATTCTCTGCTTGTGAGGTCCCAGGATAAACTTGGAGCTCCCAGACCTGTTAGAAAGTGACATTCTTTACTGCCCCAGGTCAGGAACTCTGTGCAGGGATGGTGTAGACAAGGTATGAGGCCAGAGAACTCACTATCTTGAGTGCAGTACCAAGTGGGATGGTGATTCATGAGAATTCTGCCCCCATGGTCCGATCATCTCCCACCAGACCCCACTTTCAACACTGGAGATTGCATTTCATTATGAGATTTGAGCAAGGACACACATCCAAATTATATCAGTATATAAAAACCATTATAACTTTTATTTATTAGCTCCTATTTTGAAGCATAGTTTTACTGTTTATTTTACTGTTTAATCCTTCTACAGTTATATTATCATCTGATCCCCCTAACAATTACATTGCCTTTACCTTTCAATAAACAGCTTTTTGTGTGGTATCACATTGTACACCAGTGTCCAGTAATACCCATAAAATTCCTCCACTATGCCAACTGCATTTTACTTATAGAACAAACAATTTCAGGTCCTTTTCTTGGGGTTGTGCCAAGAGAATGTGGACAATTCTATAATCAGAATCAGAATACACTTTTTACCTCATAGTGTATTAATTGGCACTGGTTATAGAGGATCTATAGATACTTCTATTGCATCATCCTCCTAAGATTTTTTTTTTTTTTTGGTAAATTCATTAGGGCTGGGATAAGTTGATTAAATTTGTCACAATCCTTTACTATCTGAGGAGTTGGTAGAACAGTCACACCACCTAATATCTTATATTAAAACATTACCATTTTAATGGTCACTGCTTTTTTTTTTGCCATTTTTAATTAATCATCTGAATAACTACACATAGCTTAATTTATTCAAATGTTTTCCCCATTGGTTTATTTCTTCCTTTTTGTGTATACAACATCTCCACGTCAGCCTGTCTTGTGAATAACAGGGGCTTACAAGGAGCACAAGAAGTTATGGGGAGACCCTCCTCTAGTGTCAATTATCACTTGGGCCAAAAGCATAACATTTGGGGATAATTTAATATTTTTTATAACCAATCTAAAGTTGTGAATATTCTCAAGATTCTACTCTATTTAATGTCTAAGGATGGAATTGGATAAATTCCTTTATCCAGTTATGAGCTATGCACTTCTACTTTCCAATAGCTGAGCAGATTTGGAGTTTTGATGTTCATACCCATTTCTGTAAGGTTTGAAGATAATTGAGAAGCTGACTAAGACCCACCATGCTCAGCAGTCTTTGATTGCTAGGGAAATAGATCTCTCAGTCACAAATGCATAAATATATTTGCATAAATGCATAAAGTGCATTTCAGTAGTGACTCACCAGGAAACTGTTGATGTCAGCCCACAAAGGGACTTAACTCTTTGACTGATTACTCCTGTGTTCAGGTTGTCTCTTTTTTCCCTTCCCCTATGAACTGCATAGTCTCTAGTGTGATCATGAGTCAGATGAGGTTGTTTTCTCATCAAAGAAAACATCTTCTTAACTATCAAAAACCATCTGACTAAACCTGGAAGAGGATTCTCTAGCTCAAATTGAGCCTTGAGATGACTGTATTCCAGTCTGACAGCTAAACTGAAATATTTTGAGAGATTCTGATACCAAACCATCTGGCTGAGTAGTTCCCAGTTTCATGACCCCTAGAAAGCATACAATACTAAATGTTTATTATTCAAACTGCTAAGTTTTAAGTGATTTGTTATGATAGAAGAGATAACTAATGTAGTACCAAGTGCTTGGTTCACTTCCAATCTCTCTGAAATTTTAAAAATTCATTTGGAAATAGAAGTGAAATTATAACTTCTCATAATTTGTGGGTTGCAGTGGAAGCCGTGCTTGAGGGAAATATATGGCATTGAATGTGTACATTAGAGAAGAAGAGAGATCTAAAATCAATACCATAAATTTCCAACTTAGGAAACTAGTATAAGAAGAACAAATTAAATCTAAATAAACAGAAGGAAAGAAATAATTAAAAAATAAGAACAGAAATCAATGTAATTAAAAACAAGCACAAAGATAATCAATAAAATCACAAACTGGATCTTTGAGAAGATCAATAACATTTAAAAATACCTAGCAAGTCTAACCAAGAAAATTTTAAAAAACACAAATGATTAATATTAGAAATGAAAGAGGGGCTATTACGACTCATCGTGAGATATTAAAAACATAATAAATAAATATTATGAGCAACTCTATGACCACACAGTGGATAAAATTAGCACACAAAAAAGAAATATTTTGCTATAAATCTAACAAAGTATGTTAAACATCTACAGGAGGGAAACTATAAAACTTTGATACAATTTTTTTCAAAAGACCTAAATACATGAAGTGATAATTGACAAAATTCAACAGCCCTTCATGCTAAAACGCTCAATAAGTTCGGTTATTGATGGAACGTACCTCAAATAATAAGAGCTATTTATGACAAACCCACAGACTAATATATACTGAATGGGCAAACTGGGAAAAATCCTTTGAAAACTGGCACAAGACAGGACAGACAGGGGGGTGGCCCTTCTCTCACCACTCCTATCACATCAGTGTTGGAAGTTCTGGGCCTAGGGCAATTCAGGCAGAGAAAGAATAAAGGGTATCCTCAGTTATGGAAAAGAAGGGAAGTCAATTGTCCCTGTTTGCAGATGACATGATTGTATATTTAGGGAAACCCCATTGTCTCAGCCCAAAATCTCCTTAAGCTGATAAGCACTCTCGCAAAGTCTCAGGATACAAAATAATGTGCAAAAATCACAAGCATTCTACTAATACACAGTACACAGACAAACAGGGAGAGCTCAACTATGAATGAACTTCGCATCACCAATTGCTTTCCAAAGAGATAAAATACTAGGAATCAACTTACAAGGTGATGTAAAGGACCTCTCAAGGGAGAACTACAAACCACTGCTCCGTGAAATAAATGAGGACACAAACCAAATGGAAGAAGATACCATGCTCATGGATAGGAAGAATCCAATATCGTGAAAATGGCCCATACTTGCCCAAGGTTATTTATAGATTCATGCCATCTCCATCAAGCTTACCAATGGAGTTTCTTCACAGAATTGGAAAAAACTGCTTTAAAGTTCATATGGAAACCAAAAGATGCCACATTGCCAAAGACATCCTAAGTCAAAAGGGACAAAGCTGGGCTCACGCTACCTGCTTCAAACTATATACAAGTGCTACAGTAACCAAATGCATGTACTGGTACCAAACAGAGATATAGACCAATGGAACAGAAACAGAAGTCCTTCAGAAATAAATACCCACACATCTACAGCCATCTGATCTTTGACAAACCTGAGAGAAACAAGAAATGGGGAAAGGATTCCCTATTTATAAATGGTGCTGCAAAATTGGCTAGCCATAAGTAGAAAGCTGAACTGGATACCTTTCCTTACTCCTTATATGAAGATTAATTCAAGATGGATTAGAGACTATAAATGTTTAGACCTAATACCATAAAACACTAGAAGAAATCTAGGTAGTACCATTCAGGACATAGGCATGGCAAGGACTTCATGTTAAAACACCAAAAGCAACGGGCAGCAAAAGCAAAAATTGACAAATGGGATTCTGATTAAACTAAAGAGCTTCTGCACAGCAAAGGGAAACTACCATCAGAGTGGAACAGGCAACCTACAGAATTGGGAGAAAATTTTTGCAATCTACTCATCTGACAAAGGTTATACCAGAATCTACAAAGAACTCACACAAATAATACAAGAAAAAAAAACAAACAACACCCATCAAAAAGTGGGGAAAGGATATGAACAGAATTTCTCAAAAGAAGACATTCATACAGCCAACAGGACACATGAAAAATGACTCATCAAAGGTCACTCGCCATCAGAGAAATGCAATACAAAAACCACAATTTGAGACTACCCATCCTCACACCAGTTAGAATGGCAATCATTAAGAGTCAGGAAACACAGTTGTTGGAGTAGGAGTGGAAAAATAGGACACTTTTTACACTGTTGGTGGGATTGTAAATAGTTCCCAAACCTTATGGAACAGTTATGGCATTCCTCAAGGATCTAGAACTAGATGTACATATGACCAGCCATCCCATACTGGTATATACCATAAGGATTATAAAATTATTACTTACTACAAAGACACATGCACATGTATGTTTATTGCGCCACTATTCACAATAGCAAAGACTTGGATCAACCCAAATGTACATCTCGTGACAGACTGGATTAAGAAATTGGCACATTACACCATGGAATACTATGCAGCCATAAAAAAGTGTGAGTTAGACGTCCAATTTGTTAGGACATGGGATGCAGCTGGAAACCATCATTCTTAGGCAACCTATCACAAGAAGAGAAAACCAAAACACCGATGTTCTCACTCATAGGGTGGGAACTGAACAAATGAGCTCACTGGATCGGGGAAGGGGAAACATCACACACTGGGCCTATCATGGGGGAGGGGGGAGGGGGGAAGGGTGGCATTGGGGGAGTTATATATGTATAAAATAATGAATTGATGGGTGCTGACGGAGTGATGGGTGCAGCAACACAAACATGGCACAAGTGATACATATGTAACAACCTGACGATTATGCACGTTATGCACATGTACCCTAGAACTTAAAGTATAATAAACACACACACACACACACACACACACACAAAAGAGGGAGACTTGATCTGTAAATTCAATGCAATACCAACAAAACCACAAGTTTCCTTGTGTATATCAACCAACTGATTCTGAAGTTAATATGGAAAGGCAAAAGACCTCAAATAGCCAACACAATACTGAAAAGGAAAACAAAGTTAGAAGACTGACATTACCTGAATTCAAGACTTATTATAAAGCTACAGTAATTAAGACAATATGGTATTGGTAAAATAAATAGAGGAAAGGCTTAATGAACCAGGAGCTCAGAAAACAGATGCAGTAATAGAATAAAATAATTTTTGACAAAGGTGATGCATTTGGACATATCTAATACATGATTTCTATAAAAAAATACAAGAACTCTTAAAACCTGATAATCAGAAAATAAACAACACAACTAAAAATGGGTGAAAGTTCTGACCAGAAACTTTACTTAAAATTTTACAGATGGAAAATAAGCATATGCATCGGTATTCAACATTATATGTCATTAGAGAATTGCAAGTCAAAACAAACACAATGTGAAACTCAAACACACCTATTAGAATGGCTTAAATCCAAAACACTGACAAATACCAAATGCTGATGAACATGTGGAGCAATTCTCATTCATTGCTGGTGTGAATGCAAAATATACTTACCAAATAACAGAAATACAAGTCAATTGAACAGATTAGAGAACCCAGAAACAAACTCACAAATTGAGTCAACTAAGTTTTGACAAAGATGTGAGCATCATTCAACAAAGGAAAGTTTATTATTTTCAAGAATAGTGCTAGTAAAATTAGATATTCATAAGCAAAAAGAAATAGTAAACTTTGATTTATACCTCACAAGATATACAGAATTTAACTCAAAATAGACAAAACACCTGCATATCTAATCCAAAATTCTGAAACTTCTACAAATAAATATTTTGAGATATTGAGTTAGGCAAAGAATAGCTTAGCTATAATACCAAGAGGATGATCCACAGTAGAAAAATATTGCGAGAAGACCATAAGTAACATAGGTGTTGAAACCAACAAGCAGCGAATTTTAAATAGGGGTCATTAAGATGTGAACATCACCAATGGAAAAGGTAGAAAACATGAATGTTTATCTTGACTAATCTAAATATCTATATTGAGAGAAAATATTTGTGAACTAAAAAATTTTATAATCAAAGTACTTGTTGAGGTTAAAGGAATGAAGATAAAGTAAGAACATTTCAGAACAACAAAAACTTCTAGAGTTTACCAGCCACTAACCTCCTAGTTCTGAAGGACACACTTCCTGAAGAAGAAGGAGGAGGAGAAAGAGAAAGAAAGCAGCATCAACAACAAAGGACCCTGCGTGAAAAATCTGTGATACAAGAGGAAAGGTGAGCAAAGGAATAAGAAAAGCTGTAAAGTAATGTAAATACATTGTCTCTATAATAATGTCTAGTCTGCGAATTTTTTAAAAAGACTAAAATTGAGAACATCAACTGCATGTAAGTCCAGGAAATAGGAGGGAGATTGAAATCCCCTAAAGAATGTGTATATTTGACCAGCTGCAGCGGCTCATGCCTATAATCCCAGCACTTTGGGAGACCGAGGCAGGCAGATCGTTTGAGGTCAGGAGTTGGAGACCAGCCTGACCAACATGATGAAACCTTGTCTCTACTAAATATACAAAAAATTTAGTCAGGCGTGGTGGTAGGCACCTGTGTCTCAGCTACTTGGGAGGCTGAGGCAGGAAAATTGCTTGAACCCGGGAGGCAGAGGTTGCAGTGAGCCAAGATGACGCCACTGCACTCCAGCCAGAGTGATAGAGCAAGATGCTGTTTCAAAATAAAATAAAAAGAAAAAAAAAAAAAGTGCCTGTGTATTTTTTGGGTAATCTTTTGAAGAAAAACAATCTGAGAACATTGATTTTCATTAGACTTTCTAATGTGTTAATAAATTATGTTAATTTTAAAGAAAAATAGTTAACAGAATGAAAGAAATATAAGTTTCAAAAGACTAGGTGAAGAAAATCATTCCTAGAAACACAAATGTTTAAAATTAAAAAAAAAAAAATGAAACGGGACAAATGTAAAACACAAAATTGTCCTAAGTTTATTAATAATCAAAATAAGTGTTTTGAACTAAATACACTATTGAAAATATTGACAACTTAGATAGGTTTATTTTTTAATACTACCATATGCTGTTTAAAAGGATGTTTGTAAAGAATGAAAATAAAAGGTGGAAAATGACAGTTAAAAAATTCAGAGTAGATATATTTATATCTGACCACGTAGACTTTAAGCCACATCCAAGATTATTAGTGTGAGGTTTATTTAACTGTCTAAGAAATTGTGACAATTTCAAACATCCATATAAAAAAATAAAATGATCATAAAAGACTGAAAACAAAATTGTTAGAAATACAAGTGGAAATGACAAACATGTTAACATAAGAGAGATTTTTGAACAGATTCCACTAGTCAATAAGAAAACAATAAAATTACAGTGTCTGAATATAAAATTAACAACCTAATTGAAAGGAGACACACACAACCCTGAACTTAAAAATTAGGTAACATATATATATTTTGGAACACACAAAATATTTACCAACAAGAACTATGCTTATACCCTCCTCCACGTCCCCGCCACTCCCCCAAAAGAGAAGCAAGCCTCAGCTTCATTTCAGGAAATATTAAGAACTAGCAAAAGACAAACCTCAGAAAAAAATGTGAAACTAACATAGAACTTGAGAAATGCCTTTAGAAGCTGAAATTTCTTTTGAACTTAAAAGACCTCATAGAAGCAGCAGAGGATGGAAGATAGCTGTGTCTGATCTTGCGTTTCCCATAGTTGCCTTGAGAAAATCGCCTCCCCCAAGCATCACAGAAACGAGAAAGTGGCACTTTGTGAGATATAATAGACTTTTGCCTTTTTATGGCTCCCCGGAATCTTTTGAATGCCTTTCCTATATTTTGAAATTTCTACATGTTCTGAATCCTACCTACCTAAAATAGGGAAGCCAGGATGGAACGCCTCAATTTCATTTGCAGCTCTAATGTTTTAATGATCTAGGCTTCTTTAGTTAGATAAGTATTTAGGATAATTTAGAGTAGATAAAATGAAAGAGGCAACACGAAGCAGACCCGTCTTGTTTTAGCTGTTTGCCTGTATCAGAGAAATGAAATCCACATTTGCAGGGTTCCCAGAGATAGAGTCCTTTGCCCACTATAATAAGTAGAATGTAAGTACATAAGGTTAGCAGCCAGCATCACAAGACGGCCCAAAAACCTGCCTTCCGTGGTGTACCCCTTATAAAACTTCCCGCTCTGAGTGTGGTCAGAGCCTGTGACTGTGATAGGGCATCACTCCGGTAATGAGTTTTGAATGAACCAAAAGACCATCCTAGCCCAATTAGGTGAGGCTTTAAAGGGGAAGTTGAAGAGACTCAATGTGTGAGAATGCGTTTGGAGGAACATACACGGAAAAAAGCTGTGGGTGGCTTCTGGGAGCCTAAAGTGACACCTAGACTTCAGCCAGCAAAAAATGGAGGCCTCAGTCCCACAATCAGAAGGAACTAAACTCCGCCAAAAGCACACGTATTTGAAAGAGTCCCTAGCTCCACAAAGAACCGTAGCCCAGTCAGTACTGTGATTTCAATCTGTGGGATACTGAAAAGAGTATGCAATCATCTGAACCTGGGCTTCCAACCCCAGTAACCATGGAATTCACAGTGGTTTGCTATTTTAAGGCACTAAATGAGTGGTAGTTTGTAACACAGTAATACAAAACTAATATACACACTGTTGTAGGTACTTACGGTGAAAAGTTACAGGATTTTACATATTGACTCTCAGCCAAAAATGATATAGCTATTTATCCTGTGTACAAAGCTCTAGTTTTACAAATAAAAGAAGAGATCAACACAAACAAGAAGGAAAAACAAGACCAGAATGGGTGTGGTGGTTCACACCTGTAACCCCAGCACTTTGAGAGGCCAAAGCAGAAGGATGGTTTGAACTCAGGAGTTCAAGACTAGCCCTGGCAACATAGAGAGACCCCGCCTCTACCAAAAAAAAAAAAAAAAAAAGAAGAAAGAAAGAAA
Organism: Rhinopithecus bieti; assembly: GCF_001698545.2. NCBI lineage: Eukaryota > Metazoa > Chordata > Mammalia > Primates > Cercopithecidae > Rhinopithecus > Rhinopithecus bieti. The sequence goes on along the minus strand of NW_016806973.1, from coordinate 1,137,319 downwards.
AAATAATTAGCTAGATGTGGTGGCACACGTCTGTGATCCCAGCTACTTGGGGGCTGAGGTAGGAGAATAGCTTGAGCCCAGGAGGTTCAGACTCCAGTCAACTGGGGCAGTGCTACTACATTCCAACCTGGGCAACAAAGTGAGAACTTGTCTCAAAAAAAGAAAAAAATAAATAAGACCAAAATAAACACAAGAGATGCTGTGTTTCAGAGACATTAAGTGACTTAGGCAGGTCTTGAAAGTTTTTTAAGTTTTATGTATATATAAAATTTACATACACACAGACATATATATACACACACACATATATCTAATATATATTTTAGTCTTACAAATAAGTGATTGACATATGAAATAATAGAATTTGATATTAGTATATTTTTTAAATTTACTTAAGTATAGATCAAAATGAATGAAATTAATTTTATTTACTAAACAGTATTAATTTCATTATTAAACAGAATTTTCCAAATTTATTGAGAAAGAATGTACAAATTAGTAACTTATTGTCTACACCTAGTTAAAAATTTTAGAAAACAGCACTTTCTCTACCAAATAATATCACTGATTCAGTGGTTGTCTGAATAGACACTAAGCAAGCTCCAATAATGAATGTAACTGCAGAAGTTATACATGACTTAGATGAGCCAAGACACCTTAATGACCACACACAGAGTTCTAGATTCACATAGCTGGAATCATGACAGACCTTTGAGTACTCGAGGTTCTAGGAAGTAGATGGGGCTTGAAAAAAGCTAAATAATGTAGAGTGTAATAGGACATTGCATATATTTCAGATTTTATTCTACTGTTAAAGGGAGCCATCTGTAAGGAGTCCCATTCTTCTGCCTTCCTTACAATCTGTTTACCCGTTCTCACTCTTGTTTTTCTCCCTTGTAGATCTTCAGGCTTGGACACCTATAGGAGTTCATGTAAGGCTAGGAGGTTTACACACCCTGGTTTCTCTGTGGGGCAGAGAGTGGGAGATGTAATAGTGGAATCAGAAAGAGCAAAGAAGAAGCTATATCTCAAGTCTAGGAAAAGTAGGTCATTTGAATTAGGTTGGCAGTAGTGAAGTAGGTGAGGCATCATCCAATTTCAGATTTATTTTGAAGATAGAACTAACAGAGCTTGCTAATGGATAATAGGAATTAGGAAAGACACTTAGCTTTTTGGTTTGTGTAATTAACTGAATAGTGGCCTCCATTTGCAGTCATGAGATTTGTGAAGGAGTAGATCTGTAGAAGAAACCAATAATTCTGTTTGTGTCGTGTTAAGTTGAAGATGTCTACTAGGCATTCACTTAAAGATGTCAAGTAGGTAAATGGAGTTAAAATCTATTTAGAAGAGAAATCAAACTGGATAAATGTTTTCAGGTGCTGGTCTAGAAATGGTATTTAAACCTAGTGGACTGGGCAAAATGTCCTTTTTTGTATATAACAAAAAGACTTTGCATGTAACCCATACTAGAAATGTGTAACTATGTGTCAAAACACCAAGCATGACCTGAATATACAAATATTGTTTAAACTTTGTAAGAATATATACATTGTAGCCAGGCGCAGTGGCTCATACCTGTAATCTCAGCTTTTGGGAGGCCGAGGAGGGTGGATCACCTGAGGTCAGGAGTTCGAGACCAGCCTGACCAGCATAATGAAACCCCATCTCTACTAAAAAAAATACAAAAAAATAGCTGTGCTTAGTGGCAGAATCCCGGAAGGCAGAGGTTGCTGTGAGCCGAGATCACGCCATTGCACTCCAGCCTGGGCAACAGAGAAAGACTCCATCTCAAAAAAAGAATATATACATTGTATATCAGCATTATCATTTCCATAAGATTAACTGATGATCTTGGCTCCTAATTTATTTTATTTTATTTTATTTTTTTTGAGACAGAGTCTCGCTCTGTTGCCCAGGCTGGAGTGCAGTGGTGCGATCTTGGCTCACTGCAAGCTCCACCTCCCGAGTTCACACCATTCTCTTGCCTCAGCCTCCTGAGTAGCTGGGACTACAGGAACCCACCACCACGCCTGGCTAATTTTTTTGTATTTTTAGTAGAGACAGGGTTTCACTGTGTTAGCCAGGATGGTCTCGATCTCCTGACCTTGTGATCTGCCCCCCTCTGCCTCCTAAAGTGCTGGGATGACAGGCGTGAGCCACCGTGCCCGGCTGATCTTGGTTACTTTCAATGTAAGAGTTTGCATGACTAAACTGTAGTAACAATAATAATAAAAATAGAAATAATGATGCCAGAGAGTTAACTAGGCATGAAGCAAAAGGAGACACCAATAGGTCTAATAAACATACGAAAAAATTTTCATTTCCTTAGTCATCAAGCAAATAAGACATAAAAGCACAATGCTATACAACTTCACACTAACCACTATGTAAATGATAGGTGATACCAAGTGTTGTATAGATTGGGGAGTAATAAAGTCTTTTGTACAAGGCTGGTAGTTCTGTTCACTGGCAAAATCATTTTGAAAAGCAGTTTTGCAGTTTCTCGTAAAGCAAACGTATGTCTACTATGTGACTCAAAAATTCCTCTTCCGGGTATACACTCAAAAGAAATGTGTATATATTTTTACTGAAGTCACGTAAAAAATGCTCATAGCAGGGCTATTTACTGTGGCCCTAAAGTTGAAATTACACAAATGCCTTTCAGCTGAAAAGGTAAGTAAATTGTGGCATATTCACAATATGGTCTACAATGCAGTGATAATAATCAACTATAATTATACATAACAATATTAATACAAATGAATCTCTTATACATAATGCGGGGCAAAGAAAGCCAGATGAAAGAGTTAAAATACTGTATGATTTCGTTTATATCAAAAAGTTCAAAAATGAGCAAAGAATTGAAAATAGATAAATAAGAAGTTAGAACAGAAGTCACTTTTGGAAGGTGTAGTACCTAGAAATAGGTAGAAATGAGTTTCTGGAAAGTTTGTAGTGTTCAACTGGGAATGTATACTGAGATCTGTACACATTGTATTTATGTACTTCTCTTTTTTCACACTTATCTTTATGTATTAAATTCTTCAAAACAAAATCAAATAATTACATTTATTTTGTGTTTTTTATGTGCCAAGCTGCAGCTTCTCAATCTAGGTACAATTTCTGCATTTATAACACAGTTCTGCAAGGAGAACATTGACATTTTAGTGAATAAATCATGATGTATATAAAAATATAACTGAAAAGGTTAACATTAGCATTTATTATTGTATATAATTATTTAAAATCACATGAAGGTCCAGCATGGTGGTTCACTCATGTAATCCCAGCACTTTGGGAGGCTGAGCCGGGCAGATCATTTGAGGCCAGAAGTTCGAGACCATCCTGGCCAACATGGCAAAACTCTGTTTCTACTAAAAATATGAAAATTAGCCAGGCCTGTAGTGTCATATGCCTGTAGTCCCAGCTAATCAGGAGGCTGAGGCAAAAAAATGGTTTTAATCTGGGAGGCAGAAGCAGTGAGCTGAGATTGCACCACTGCACTCCAACCTGGGTGACAGAGTAAGACTTTGTCTCAAAACAAAAAAGCAAACAAAACAAACCACCACCACCACGACAACAACAAAACAAATACATGAAGGCAACAATAAACTTCAGTGTAACTAAGTGCTTTTGTTATTAATATGAACCTATTTCCTACCGTTGTTTAACTACAGATTTTAGCCTCGTTTTAAAAGAACACACATTTTTAGACTTTGTAACTTGATTTCAAACACTTACTATAAGTATTCCTGATTCCAAAACCTCTCGAATCTAGTGAAAATTGTATTAAGAGCTTTTATTGGAAGATTAGTGTCATCTTTATTTATGTGCTTAGAAAAATTTGAAAATATAAACTAATCAGAAAAGAGGTACTTACCTGCATATGAGAGTTAGTTTTAAACACCACTTCTATGCCTATATATGGGGTGGAGAAAGAAAGAATTGTAGTAGTCAGTGTTCTCCAGAGACAGAGCCAATAGAATATGTGTATATGATGGGATACATTGTACGAATCAGCTTATGTAATTAGATTGAGAAGTCTCACAATATATGGCCTGCAAACTGGAGAACCAGGAAAGCCAATTGTGTGATTCAGTTAGAGTCCAAAGGTCTGAGAGTCAGGGGGTCAATGATGCAACTTGCAGTCCCAAGCTAAAGGCCTGAGTAGCATGGTGGTGGGGTGGGCAGCAGCAGGGAAGGTGTTACTCTTGGTCTCCAGAGTCTGAAGACCCAAGATATGGGAGCACTGGCAGTGATACTTCAAGTCATACTAGAAGATGGATCTCCCAGCTCAAGAAGAGGGAGTGAATTCACCCTTTCTCCAATCTTTTGTTCTGTTGGGCCCCCAATGAATTGGGTGATATCCTCCCACATCCGTGAGAATGAATCATCTCTACTCAGTCTCCTGATTCAAATACTAACCTCTTCCAGACATACGCTCAAGAACGTATGCAAAAATAATGTTTTACCAAGTATTTGGGAATCCCTTAACCTAGTTAAACTGACACATAAAATTAATCATCACAATAATTAAAGAATATTCTTGAACATTAATAGTAAAGATTTGTTATTTTCTTATTTTCTTTGTTACTTCCCTCTACTATCAACCCACCCCATTTACAAAAGAATGTTCTTGTCTTTTGTCTGTCTTCCCTGTGGTGTGAAGTAAAAGTTCACTCATAATTGAAAATACAGTCTATGTAAGAGATCTTTCTGTGAAAATAAAGACATGCATGAAGGCCTTACTAGAGATTAACTGGCCATGTAATAATTTCCACTCAATTACAATGCCTGTAAATTTGAATTACTGCCTGGCGTGTTGGCTCATGCCTGTAATCCTAGCACTTTGGGAGGCCAAGGTGGGCAGATCACTTGAGGTCAGGAGTTTGAGACCAGCCTGGCCAACATGGTGAAAGCTTGTCTCTATTAAAAATACAAAAATTAGCAGGAAATCACTTGAACCTGGGAGGCAGAACTTGCAGTGAGCCAAGCTTGTGCCACTGCATTCCAGCCTGGGCAATAGAGCGAGATTCCTCCTCAAAAAAAAAAAAAAAAGAAAAAGAAAAAGAAAAAAATGAATTACCCAATGCACAATAACAGGGTGTTTCTTTTTTCTTTTTTTCTTTTCTTGATTCCAAAGCACTTTTATATATCTAATATTATATTTTCCTGGAATTTTCAATAATTTACATTTTCTGTTTCCCAAACAATTGATGGTAAGCTTCTTAAGTGTAGAAAATACTTTTCATTCATAATGGTAACTTCTAGGTCCAACATACCTTTTTCTTGTGAGTATTTTTCAATACTGATTAATAAAGAAACAGGACAAATATGCCACAGTCTAAATGAACAACTTGAAATAAATTATATATTCTAGAAAATATACATTTTGGGTAGGATATGTATTTCTAAATATTTTTCCACCAAATATCCCTTTTAAAATGGATTTTGTTTTAGAGCAGTTTTAGGTTCACAGCAAAATTGAGCAGAAGGTCCAGAAGCCTCCTCCCCCCAACACGTACGTAGCTTCTCCCACTATCAACATGCCCCCAGAGTGAAATGCTTGTTGCAGTCAGTGAAACTTCACTGCTACATTATTACTACCCAAACTATGTGCTTATGTTAGGGCTTACTCTTGGTGCTGTACATTCTACAGGCTTAAGCAAATGCATAATGGCGGTGAGTGTCCGCTGTTATAGTATCAGAACACTCACTTTCCTAAAAATCCTCTTTGCTCTCTTGCTCTTCCTATTCGTCCCTCTGTCCCCACTAAGTCCCTGGAAACCACTTTTCTTTTCTTCCACTCTCTCCTTCGTTTCACCTTTTCCAGAATATCATGTAGTTGGAATCATAAAGTATGTGGCCTTTGCAGATTGGCTTCTTTTAGTAATATGCATTTACGTTTCCTCCATGTTTTTTCATGGCTGGACATTTCTTTTTAGTGCTGAGTAATATCCCATTGTCTGGGTGCACTGCAACTAATTTATCTACTCACCTGCCGAAAGGCATCTTGGTTTTTTCCTGGTTTTGGCAATTGTAGACAAAGCTATTCTGAACATCCACGTGCAGTTTTTCTCAATTCCCTTGAGTAATACCAAAGAACTCATTGCTGGATTGCCAAGTATCTCTTTTGTTATTTTCTCTTTAGGCAAAAAATGTCTCAGTGATTCTCATTTCACAACAGGCTTAATTTATTATAATAATGTTATTTTTAGTTTTATATTGATAAAAGCAATACAGAAATAAACGTAATGTAAAAACCATGAGAAGTAATAACATAACTTAAAAATACTTGAATTGCATATTATAACCTGTACTGATCCATACAATTCTAAGAACCAAAAGCCGTTATCCAATTATCTAGAGCAGTGGCTAACCAGGGTCATTCTATTGCATTCACAGTTTGATTTTCTACAAGTTGAGAATGATAAAACCTTAATATTAACACCGGGTTGAAATGAAATAATTGCAATTACTACTAGAAAATTAATATATCTATTTTAGCTATTAGAAAAAAATACCAATTGCAAAATGAAAAATCTAATAGTTCAAACATTATGAATATAGAAAAATATAAATTAGTTGTGATTGTGTAATGTAAGGAACTTTATCTGGTTATATTTCACAAAATAAATAAATATTTGACAGTAAAACAAAATTAAATTGAAATCACAGACAATTTTCTTCTACTACTTGCCACAAATAATATAACCAAACTATGGGCCACTGAATAAATACCAGCAAAGCACAGCAACCCCTAGAAGAAAACAAACATTTGAACTTGAAATAAAGGAAGCTTTGCATATGTGCTCAGCAAAAAAATCTATTGATTAAAATAAATTACATCTCCATTTTTTAGGCTGAGTTTCTGTCTAGAATAAATAGAGAATGATCCATAGCAAGCAGGAAATCTCACAGAGTTGCAGAGCAGCAATATGAATACTACATTACTTAAAATTAATTTTCAACTATAAACTTTTCAAAAACCAGCACACATATAATAAAAAAAATGAATTTGAATGAGTGGTAGTAGGATTGAGACAAAAAAGGAAAATAAGGAAATGAGAGATACAGCTAGAAGGTAGAAAAAGAGAAAGATATTTCTAAATGCAATAGCATACCCTTTATAGTTAGTCTACATAAAGGCATATGATTGATTATATGTAATATAAATTTCCTTTGACATTTAGATTCCTTTAATACAATGCCACTGAAATTTTAAGTTTAAAATTAATCTAGAGAGTTACAGTAAGATCAGGGTGTTGCTTCATTGATACAAAACACTTCCATTTATTACGTTGTTTTAAGAACTACACATTAGAACTTTTTTGTGTCAGGAGATAAATATAATAGTATCACAGATGATGAAATTTATCAAGCTGCAGAAAATGATTTCGGATTCAGTAAAGGACACAGAGAAAAATATATGTATTTATATATTGTCTGTCTATTTATCTTGTCTATCTCTATCTATCTATCTATCTATCTATCTATCTATCTATCTATCATCTATCTATCTATAATTGTTACTATGGGAATACACTTAAGGAGCAAAAAAGGAGAGTTTAAAGTTAGCCAAAGACAGGTATGGGAAAGTATGTTGATGCTTTGAGAAGGGAGGTCCTGGTACAGAAGGATAAGAAGTAATTATGAAGAGTGAATTTTAGAAGAAAAAGTTAAATGTGGGCAAAGACAGAAAACAGAAAACAAAGTCTACGTCAAAAGTTATTCAATGTGGCCTGTAATCCCAGCACTTTGGGAGGCTGAAGTGGGTGAATCACAAGGTCAAGAGAGCGAGACCATCCTGGCCAACATGGTGAAACCCTGTCTCTACTAAAAATACAAAAATTAGCCAGGCGTGGTGGCAGACATCTGTAGTCCCAGCTACTTGGGAGGCTGAGAAAGAAGAATCACTTGGACTCTGGAAACGGAGGCTGCAGTGAGCCAAGATTATGCCACTGTACTCCAGCCTGGTGACTGAGCAAGACTCCATCACCAAAAAAAAAGAAAAATTATTCAAGGTGAATACCAGTTTAGCAATTTAGCTCCATTGCAGATTACTGAATGTCATCCTTATGATTTTGGCTTTAATTCTGTGATAAATAATGCACTTTTAGAAATATCAGTAGGAAAATGGAATAATGAGAGGTGTACCTTAGAAAAAATAGTTCTTGTGTACTGCATTGTTTAAAGCTCCAATAATAAACAGTGTCAAGATCCATTTGAGTGTCTGTTGCTTACTTATTTTTTTTAGAATTTATGAGACATATCAGCAAGAAAATACTAACTTGAACTATACTACTTTTGTTCTTTCAAGAATTGACCTAAGATACAGTTAAATACAGATGACCCTTAACAACATGGCTTTGAACTGCTTGGGTTAACTTATATGTAGATTTTTCTCTGGCTTTGCTATCCCTGAGACAGAAAGACCAACCCCTCCTTTTCCTCCAGCATCTCAGCTTGCTCAATATGAAGATGACAAGGAGGAAGACCTATGTGATGATCCACTTATACATAATCAATAATACATATATATATTTTTTCCTACAATTTTTTGTTTGTTCGTTTTTGACAGAGTCTGGCTCTGTCACCCAGGCTGAAGTGCAATGGCGTGATCTCAGCTCACTGCAACCTCACCCCCCTGGGTTCAAGTGATTCTCATGCCTCAGCCACCCGAGTAGCTGGGATTATAGGTATGTGCCACCACACCCAGCTAATTTTTATATTTTTAGTAGAGACGGGGTTTCACCATGTTGGTCAGGCTGGTCTCGAACATCTGACCTCAAGTGATTTGCCTGCCTCAGCCTCCCAAAGTGCTGGGATTACAGGCATGAGCCACTGTGCCCAGGGATGACTTTCTTAATAATATTTTCTTTTTTCCAGTTTGCTTTGTTATAAAAATACAGCATGTAATACCTATAAAATATGTGCTAATCAACTGTTAATTTTATTGGTCAGACTTTTCGTCAACAGTAGGTGATTTGTAGTTAGGTTTTGAGGAAGTCAAATGTTCTATGTAAATTTTTGACTGTGTAGGACTCGGTGACTCTATGCCCACGTTGTTAATGGTATACTGTACTTGCTCATGTATATTTTTCTGTTGAATGAGACTTGGTTATATAAAGAACAGTTTTACAGCTTACTAAAAATAACTAACAAAGGTGTAATCTAGTATGTGTTTCAATGAATTATATAAAAATCTTTTTGTTAGCTACAAAACAATTTATAAAATGGATTTTCTTTGTTGTCTTTAACTGGCTACTAGAAAATTTACAGTTTAAGAACACGCAGTGAATGAATAATTCCTTACAATGTACACTGTGTGGTATGAAGACTAAGCCTCTGCCTAATAGTGTCTAGTAGATGTTATTATTATCCATATTTGCTTATCAGGAAAATCACACATGAGAAATTAATTTTATTGACCAAGGGAACATGAACTGACTGTTAGGACTGGTATTTAGATCCATATAACCTGGACACAGTGTTCACACTTCTAAAATGTTGTTATGCTGCATCTCATCAATCAGGATCTTGTTCTAGAAGCACTGAAGTAATCTGATTGATTTTACTTATGAAAATTGTATAAAACATTTGAGTAAATATAAATAATATTATATAGTGTAATTATTTAGGAAAGTATTATGTTTGTATGTATAATATATGCAGTTCATCCAATGTGTTTGGATTTTAAGTTTTTTGAAAATATTTGCTGTTGTAAGCAGAAATTTCTATAATCCATGGTTATTATTTGTATTGGAGTAATTTCTTGAAAGTAAAATGCCTGGGACAAATATACGTATCTATTTATATTTGTGTGTGTGTGTATAGGTGTATGTGTGCATATGTATATTTGTGTGTGTGTATGTTTATATATATATATTTCCGAATGTAATTCAAAAATGCACCTGAGCAGTTGATGCCAGTTTGGCTTATACAGATCAGGATTAACTCCTTTTAAAAAAGTGGATCTGGAGTCATCTGAGTTCATTGAGATGTTCAAACAATATTCAAAGTTGCAGATAATTCTATGACCCAAATACATCAAATTGTTTGTATTGTTTTAATGAAAAATGCTGATTTCTTTTGGAAAATACCATCTTATTAATTTAAGCACCAAGACTCTCCTCACATACTTGCTGGAAGAACTTTCTCTGAACTAACCTTCCCATTATTGGACATTCCTTCATTTTATTTCATTAGTGCCTGCAATGTCTGTATCATACCACTTAGCATGTTGTGTGAGATATGATGATAGAATTAGTAACTTTACCTGAAAGTTTTAGGTGACTTGAAAAAAACTAAAAGGTCATATTTACTTTTACATGCTGGGAACTTAGCACAGAGTTTAGCATATTGTAGGGATTTTAATAACCATATGTTAAATAAATGAATGAACATAGTCATATACAAGCTGAGAGGGGGTAAAGAGGACCTTGATACTGCAAGACAATGAAAAAAATGTTTTACCCAGACTTTTGAGGAGGTAAAAATAAAGATAATATTGGATATCAATAACTTGTCAATAACCATTTAGAGCTTCCCTGAAAGTGAATGTAATAAATATTTAGAAAGGAAAAAATAAAAGCTAACTGCTAGGTTTATTTTCATTCTCTTGCAATGCTTAGCTCTTTCAGACCAAGATTGAATTAGAAATATAAATTTTTGCAGAAATCAAAGTTCAGGCACAAAAGTCTTTGCAGGTAAAATACACCAAATATTTTAAAATAACTCTATTGTATTTCCATTCATCAGCAATGAATAATTTGAAAATAAAATTAAGAAAACAATTCTACATATAAGAACACTATAAAGATATGTATTAACAATATGTCTTTATTATATATATTTTATATAACACATAAATAAAATATAGTGCACAAGTTTTACATTGAAAACTAGAAAACATTATTGCAAAAAGTCAAAGAAGATCTAAATAAATGATGAGCTATTCTAAACTATTGAATTGGATGACTGAAAAGTAAGATAGCAATTGTTCCTAAATTGATCTAGAGATCCTGTACACTTGCTATCAAAATTCCATAACCTCAAAAACAGTGTGAAAGTGAAAGAAGTCAGATAAAAAGACCACATATTGTGTGAAATATATAGAAAAGGTAAATATGTACAGAGAGAATGTAGATTAGAAGTTGCTTGAGTCCTTTAGTCTTAGTTAATTTTTTAATAATTAGTTTTTTACTTCATATGAATTACTTATCCTCTGCTTAACTATAGAAAAATAACTGGAATAAATGTCCTCTAACAACCTATACTCTTGCATCTAAAAGAGTGAGGTGTAAGATAAGGCAGTAACTGTGGGTGAATTAACTGCAATGCAGGTGAAGGCACTGGAGTCCTCATTAATATAACAGAATAAGCAAGAAAGCCTTATTCCTAATCTGGGCTGCCTCCCTACAGATTTAAGTAATTTTGTCAATAATCTTCTTTGTTAATTATGGCTACTAATGAGAGGTGAAGCCAGCTGGACTTCCTGGGTCGAGTGGGGACTTGGAGAACTTTTCTGTCTAGCTAAAGGATTGTAAACACACCAATCGGCACTCTGTGTCTAACTAAAGGTTTGTAAAAACACTAACCAGCATTCTGTAAAAACGAACTAATCAGCACTCTGTAAAACGGACCAATCAGTGCTCTGGAAAATGGACTCATCAGCAGGACACGGGCAGAGCCAAATAAGGGAATAAAAGCAGGCCACCCTGGCGAGCAGCAGTAACCCTCTTGGGTCCCCATCCAGGCTGTGGAAGCTTTGTTCTCCTGCGATACATCTTGCTGCTGCTCACTCTTTGGGTCTGCACCACCTTTATGGGCTGTAACACTCACCGAGAAGGTCTGCAGCTTCACTCCTGAAACCATGGGGACCATGAACTCACCGGGAGGAATGAACGACTTCGGACGAGCCGCCTTTAGAGAGTTGTGACTCTCACTGCGAAGGTCTGCAGCTTCACTCCTGAAGTCAGCGAGACCACCAACCCACCGGGAGGAAGAAACTCCAGACACGTCGGAACATCAGAGGAACAAACTGCAGACACGCCATCTTTAAGAACTGTAACACTCACAGCGAGGGTCTGCAGCCTCATTCTTGAAGTCAGTGAGACCAACACACTGATTCCCAACACACTGACACAGGCATTCTGACATTGTTTGACTGACTTATGTAAAGTCTCACATGAATACTAAATAGTTACCTACTAGATCTATTCTTCCAATATTATGTTTTGTATCTTTGTTCTTATTGTGGTATAATTTTGGGGGGGGAGGGTTGGGGCGGGGACGGATGTCTCGCTCTGTCCCCAGGCTGGAAGAGCAGTGGCGTCCATCTTGGCTCACTGCAAGCTCTGCCGCCCGGGTGGTTCCCGCCATTCTCCTGCCTCAGCCTGGAGTAGCTGGGGCTACAGGCGCAGCCACCACGCCCAGCTAATTTTTTGTATTTTTAGTAGAGATGGGGTTTTATCATGTTAGCCAGGGTGGTCTCAATCTCCTCACCTTGTGATCTGCCCGCCTCGGCGCCCCAAAGTGCTGGGATTACAAGCGTGAGATATAATATTTTTGACCCCAAATTGGATTAGATCAACATTTTCTTTTTACCTGTAAATGCATTTGTTTTATGACTGCTTCAGTATGCAATCAACTTTAGTAAATTATTTTAGTTTGAAAGAACCTGACAAGTCGCTCCTGATGAGTACCTGTGGCAACTGGAAAGTGAAAGAAAATCCGATCCTTCACGGTTTGGGGCGTAATTTCTTCCTAATATTTTTAGTGATACATTTTAATGCTTCTTCAAATGATATCCTATTATGAACAAAAGGAGAAGAGTCTCCCATGATGTGTAGTAATGGAATTATTTAGTCCAAGGTAACCAACCTCTTGATTTTAGGGCAGCATAATATGTTTGCTCAATTAAGAAACTTCAGTCAGAAATCAAAGAAACAGCAATTATCATCTCCAAATATAATAGCCCCTTTAACTTATTAGAAATTATAATTTGCCCATAATCCACATGTAAAATATAGCATTAATGAGAAGCTGACTGTGAATCTTTGAATGAGTGCCCAAAAATTGCCTACCTGAAATAAAGTAGCAAAATTCTACTATAAAGCCTTGCTAAAATTGACTTGGTAATAAAATCACTTAACACTAAGCAGCAAAGATCTTCATTACTCTCTATTATTTTACTGTAGCAATATGACCTAAATGCAACATTACATACTCATTGCTAATTTTGTTCCCTCATAAAGAATGTACTCCTTTCTAAAGAAGGTACTCTTTGCTTGCTAAAACCATTCCAGAAAATATATTCTGAGACATTATTGATCCCATTAAGAATTCTGTCTTAATTCTCTACTGGTAAATGTTAGGATATGGAAAGGAAAAATGTGAGAATAGCATCTCCCTTTTCAGAATTTTCAGGAGAAACACATGATATTCTCAGAATAAAAAAGGCACAGCTTCTAGTCATCCTTTTGACTTTGTGTGTCTGGGTAATAAAATAATGTGTAGTGATTCTTCTCATTAACGTTTATATGAAGAATAGGAATGGAGTCCTTATAAAGACTATACTTCTCCCCAAAAAATTATCAGTTAAAAATCATGAAATAACAATTTAAACATGCAACCAATAAATGATTGGGTGTAAAAAACCTGACTCTCTATGTATGTATTTTTTCAATAAGTATTATTATATTTACAATTATTTTAATGGATGATAGTCACTCAAGAGTTGTACTAGTTCCTAGGAATAATCCATAAAACAAGCCAGAATTGATTCATGCTTTCTCAGACCTTACAACTTTTTAAAAATCATAGATGTTTAACTTAAAAAATTTGAAAGTTAGGATTTTAATTTAAAGCATAATATTCTGTGGTAATCTATAACAGGATTATATTATATTAAGAGGAACCTAAAATCTGTTAAGATCAAGTATGTTTAGACTAGACATAAATTTTGCTCAAGAATATAGTAATATGGCTAAGGCCTTTAAAAGACAAGAAGTAAAACATTACAGTAAATATAAACATTACATGTTTGATAAGAAATAGAAAATGAAGAGTGATGTTAGAAGTAGCCAAGAGAGGACCTCTGAAAATCTTGTTTTCATAAAAGCAATGAGAACACTGGCAAAGAAAAAAAAAAAAAGTCAAATTTCTGGAAATGAATGGAAGAATTGCGACCATCTGAGGGATGTTTATTTTAGAAAAAGAGATAAATGTTGGGAAGAACAGTAAGTTTTGTGTTGTTTTAATTTGTACAATTTCCAGTAGCCTCCACTTACCTCCATAGTAGCCTTGAAATTCTTCAACTCTGAAGGCACTGGGGAGGGAAGAAAGAGGTTGGAGTTCTGAGCTCCTCTAATTGTACATTCCACCATCACTATCAAAAACAACCAGTGGAAATTGTTTAACGTTGTGGCTGCCTTAGGTGACAATAACAGTTATTGCAACAAATGACAAAATGATCAAAAACCTTAAAAGGAAAAGCTTGAAAATTAAATGAGCATAGTAGACTTTGAAATGTTCTGATATGTTTCAGTGACTATAGATGGTTATAGGGCTGTGTGCGTGCCCAGGACTAACAGCATAACAAGGAATAATTGAGATGGCTCTAAGCCCTCACTTTTGTTTCTTCTAGTGATTCTGTGCAGGCAAGAAGTGAAGTCTAAGGCATAGCTATAAAAACCTTCCAGATCTCTGAATGAATGCCCCTAAACACAGACTCACTTGCCGAAGACTGGGGGACATATTGATTCCAGACATTTAAGAAAATCTTTGTCCAATGGTTAGCCGACAACTAAGCCACCATGTGGAGGGGCTTCATTGACCACACATGGCAAAGAAAGTATTTTACAAAACTAGCTTTTAAAAGTCCTAAACAAACAAGAAAACCAACAAAAAAAACAGCAACAACTTCTCACTATTGAGTCTGATGTTAGCTGCAGGCTTGTCATATATGGCCTTTATTATGTTGAAGTATATTCCTTCTATACCTAATTTGTTGAAAGGTTTTTTTAAATCATGAAATTACATTGAATCTTATCAAATACTTTTTCTGCATTTTTTTTAAAGGGATAAGTTACTATGTTGCCCAAGCTGATCTCAAATACCTGGCCTCAAGTGAGCCTCCCACCTCAGTCTCCCACGTTGCTGGGATTGCAGGCACACACCACCATGACTGTCTTTCTGAAGTTATTGGAAGAATCATATGGTATTTATCTTTCATTCCATTAATATTGTTTGTCACACTTCTTGATATGAATTTGTTGAATCATTCAAACACACCAGGGTTAAATCCCACTTGATCCCAATGTATGGTCATTTTAATGCACTGTCGAATTTGGCTTGTTAGTACTTTGATGAGGATTTTTGCATCTATGTTTACCAAGGATATTGGTCTACAATTATTTTTTCTTATAGTGTCCTTCTCTGGCTTTGGGTAATTACAGGGTATGATAGCCTTGCAGATTGAATTTGGAAGTGTTGCTTCTCTTTAATTTTTTGAAAGAATTCGAGAAGGGTTGGTATTAATTCTTCTTTGTTTGGTAGAGTTCACCAGTGAAACCATCAGGTCCTGGGCATTTCTTTGTGGGAGATTGTTGATTATTGATTAAATCTCCTTACTTGTTCTTGGTCTGTTCAGATTTTGTATTTTTTAATGATTCAGTGTTATTAGGTTATATGTTTCTAAAAATTTATCCGTTTATTCTAGGTTATCAGATTGATTGGCATGTAATTGTTCATAGTAGTTTCTTATGATCCTTTGTAATTGTATGCCAACAGGTATATGAAAAGGTGCTGAATACCATTAATCATCAAAATGCAGATCAAAACTAAAATAAAAGATGACTTTATGTCTGTCAGAATAACTATTAATAAAAAATAAATAACAAATGTTGGCAAGAATGTGGAGAAAAAGATGTCCTTATACATTGTTGTTGGAAATGTTAATTTGTATAGCCATTGTCAAAAATGGTATGGACATTCCTCAAAAAGTTATATATAGTACTACTGTATGATCTACCAATCCTACTTCTGGGTATTTATCCAAACGAAGTTAAATCAGGATCTCAAAGAGATACTAGCATTCCCATATTCACTGCAGGATCATTCACAATAAACAAGATACAGAATCAACCCAAATCTCCATTAATAGATGAATAGATCAAGAAAATCTGAACATATATAATGGAATACCATTCAGGGTTGAAAAAGGAAATCCTGCTGTTTGCAACAAGATGGATTCACCTGGAGGAATTTATGCTAAATAAAATAAGCCAGCAGTGAAAGACAAATATTATATAATCTCTCATACATGTGGAATCTAAAATAGTCAGATTTACAGAAGCAGATAATAGAATGCTGATTGACAAGGACTAGGGAGAAATGAGGAGGTGATGACCAAAGGATGGATAGTTTCAGTTATGTAAGATAAATAAGTGCTGGAGGTCTACTATACATCATAGGGCCTATAGCTAACAATACTTCAATGTATGCCTAAAATTTGCTAATATGGTAGATTTGCAGTGTTCTAACAACACATGGAGAAAAATAATGATGATAATGATAAAAGGGTGGTGAGAAATTTTAAGGGGTGACAATATATTTATTATCTATATAATAATATAGCTATTATATAGCTTTGATGTTGTGATTATTTCATGGCTATATATACTTAACTCCAAGTTCATTTCATTGTACATGTTAAATGAGTACAGCTTTTTATATGTCAAAAAATCCTAAGTTTCTCAAGGATGTAATCTGGGAAAAAACACCAAGAACAAACCTGAGGAGAGAGGTAGAATCTGTTTTCCATAGTGGCAACATTGTATTACTAAAATATCCAGCATTTAAGGAAAAAAAATCAAGACATTAAAAAAAGTGTGGGCCGGGCGTGGTGGTTCAAGCCTGTAATCCCAGCACTTTGGGAGGCCGAGAAGGGCGGATCACGAGGTCAGGAGATCGAGACCATCCTGGCTAACACGGTGAAACCCCTTCTCTACTAAAATACAAAACATTAGCCAGGCGTGGTGGCAGGCACCTGTAGTCCCAGGTACTTGGGAGGCTGAGACAGGAGAATAGCATGAACCCAGGAGCGGAGCTTGCAGTGAGCCAAGATCACGCCACTGCACTCAGTCTGGGCGACAGAGTGAGACTCCATCTAAAAAAAAAAAGTATGGGCCTATGCAGGGAAAGAGACATCAGTAGAAATTATGAAGGAGCCGAGATGTTAGATGTACTAGACAATACTTCAAATGAGCTGTTTTAAATATATTCAAACAACTAGCATCTAAAAAATTAAAGCAAAGTATGAGAACCATGTCTCTCCAAAGCTAGAATGTCATTAATGATACAAAAATTGCAAAACAAATAAAAACTCAGGAGTTAAGACATGTAATAATTAAACTAAGAAATGTATTTGACAGACTGAATAACAGAATTGAACTGTCAAAATGAAGAAGCAATAAAATTAGGGATATGGAAAAAAAAAAGAAAGAAACATAACAGAACTTCAAGGCCCTCTGGACACTTTCACATCTACCCACACACACATAACGGGAGTCACAGAGAAGAGGAGAGAAGGAAAGGGACAGAAAGAGTATTTGAATGAACAATGGTTAAAAAATTCCAAAATGTAAGGAAAAGACCAGTTATACCCCTAAGATGTTCAATGAATCCAAGTAGCATAAACTTAAAAGGATTCAGACCTAAACATTTCATAAGAGAACTGTTGGACACCAAAGACAAAGAAAATATTGAAAGAAGCAAGAGAAGAGCAATGCATCAAGTACAAGGAATCCAAAATCAGGTCAGCACGTGGTTTCTCATCTACTACCACGGAGGCCAGAAGGCAGTGGGACAGCATACTCAAAATGCTAAAAGTAAAAAAACTGCCAACCAGAAATCTATTTCCAGCAAAAATATCATTCAAAAGGTAAGAAAGTAAGACATTGCTATATAAGCAAAAACTGAGAGAATCATTATTAGCATGTCTGCCTAAACTGCAATAAATACTGTAATTTTAGCTTTAAATAAAAGACATTAGAGATTAAATTGAATTGATGTTAAAAAATTTTTTAAAACTTGTAAAATATCTACATACACAATTTTAAAGAGTAAAGTAAGTGTGTTTTTTACTCTTTTTTATCTTATTTAAAAGATAGCAAAATAAAAGAATAATTATAAATCTGTGTTGAGGGGCATATAACATAAAAAATGGAGTTTGGAGGTTGCACACAATAATAGCACAAAGGAGTAAGGAGGAAATGAAATATGCAGAAGGAATTTTTCATAAACTATTGAAATTAAGTTGATAATAATCTAAACTTGGCTTTTATTTTTAAAAGATTAGCTGTAATCTCTAGGGCAACCACTGAAAAAATAACTCAATAAAAAGAAAAAACAAAGGAATTACAATGATACAATAGAAAATATCTAACAAAAGAGAAGGCAGCAAGAGAGGAACAGAGGAACAGAAGAAGACAAGACAGATAGGAAACAGTAATAAAATGTAAGACGTCAATCTTACCTTATCGATTATTATATTAAATAAATTTATTTAAACATACTGATCAAAAGGCAGAGATTGACAGAATAGCTAAAAAGAATAATCCATTTTATGCTTTTATAAGAGACACACTTTAGATTTAAAGGCAACAAGAATTTGAAAGGGTTGAAATTTTTTTCTTTGAGTAGAGTGGAATGAAGCATTATAAAATATGAGTTCATAGGGAAGGTGGGTAAGGAAAGAGAATATCAGTTAATAAAGAAATAATAAACAAGTTACGAATTGGAAATCCAATGTGATTTTAGACAACATTCAATGATATTATTTAAGCAGTCAGGTTGTAATAGTAGGAATTGTGCATTAGAAAAAGTATAGGGCTGGCATGGTGGCTCATGCTTGTAATCCCAGCACTTTGGGAGGCCAAGGCAGGCAGATTGCATGAGTCCAGAAGTTTCAGATCAGCCTGGGTGACATGGCAAAATACTGTCTCTACAAAAAATACAAAATTTAGCAGGGCATAGTGGTGCATGCCTGTAGTCCCAGCTACTCAGGGGGCTGAGGTGGGAGGATCGCTTGAGCCCAAGAGGTGGAGGTTGCAGTGAGCTGAGATTGTGCCACTGCACTCCAGCCTGGGCAACAGAGCAAAGCCCTGTCAAAAAAAAAAAAAAAAAAAAAAAAAAAGGGAAGAAAGAAAAGAAAAATTGTCATAGAAGTATTATAAATTCATTAAATTCATTAGTAGGAGTTTCAGGCAAGTGCTATGGATTAACTTGGGAGAAGGTCAAGGAAATGACACACAGATTATAAAAGTGGTGGTGGAGGACTTGGTTGATGAGCAAAGGGAATGGTATTTTGAAAAGGGAGTGGATTGCAAATTTGTAGTTTACAGAATTTAATCTTAATATTTTATAAGTACAATGTTAACAGATTATGTAACTAAAATAGAAAGGCCTGAAAATGGTGCTCAATGAATGTTGGTTTTTGCAGAAAGATGACAATCAAACTGAAGTAAGTTCATTTATAAGAAGAACAAGAAGGCAAATAAAGTAAGAAATTGTAGTCTGTAACAAGGAAGGTGAGTGTACGTGTTTGAAAATTAAAATACCTATATGTTTATACATA
>NW_016806973.1:1112176-1114816 GCF_001698545.2 Rhinopithecus bieti | reverse complement strand
AGGATGGTCTCGATCTCCTGACCTCGTGATCCGCCCGTCTCGGCCTCCCAAAGTGCTGGGATTACAGGCTTGAGCCACCGCGCCCGGCCAACTTTTTTTTTTTGAGACAGAGTTTCGTTCTTCTGCCCAGGCTGGAGTGCAGTGGCAACATCTCAGTTCACTGCAAACTCAACTCTGCCCCCCGGGTTCAAGCGATTCTCCTGCCTCAGCCTCCTGAGTAACTGGGATTACAGGTACGCACCACCACACTCGGCTAATTTTTGTGTTTTTAGTAGAGATGGGGTTTTACCATGTTGGCCAGGCTGGTCTCGAACTCTTGACCTCAAGTGATCCACCCACCTTGGTCTCTCTAAGTGCTAGGATAACTGGCATAAACCACCACACCCAGACTGATATCTTATTAGAGATGGAGGGATACAATACCCAGTGTTGCGGCAGTGCTGGGAGCACAGTTACAGTTCTATGCTCCAAGACTAGAGTTGCTGCCTAAGAATTTTCTGGTAGCAGGAAAGAGTTTTTATATGATATTCTAAGTTATGACCTACCAGAAATAGTGAATTTCCTGAACATGAAACTCTTGTATTTGGTTTGACACACGCACGCACATGCACAGTTGGAATATATTCTGTATCGTGAATGACACATATCCAGCACCTAGAAAAGTGAATGGCAGAGGAACAGAGCTGGGTTACAATAAACATTTGTTGAATGAATGTATGAATTTTTGTTAGCAGGTTGCATATATGGATACTTGACAGCAAATAGGAAACTCCTGATTAATCCCTAAAGCTTTGACTTTTGAGGGTGTCTCCCAAAATAAATACAAATTAAGTTATTGAATATTTTGAGTACAACCTCTCCTCAAAATAAAAAAAAATCTTGGGGCTTATCTCATACCTACTAAATTATATTCTTCATTTAATAAAATTTCAAGGTGATATGTTACATGCTTTAAAATTTAAGAACCTTTGGAACATATATTTATGCATTCTAGAAACAGAGCTGATGAACTTTACAAATAATTATTTTGGGTTAATACAGTGTTGGTATTCATACGTTAGAGATTTTCGAACTCAAGTCACTGGACATGGAAGATTTGGACTGAGGAAGCATGGTTCTATCCTATTTTGAGCAGGTATAGGCAGAGATAAAATTGAGAGACATGCTTCATTGAAGCATCAGCATGCCTGAACTCAGCGCCCTCAGAAAATCTCCGAACTACTGAGTCTAACAAGGAAAGGGGAGGATAATGAAGCAGTATCTCACACTCTCTGAACAGGAAAACTACACAAAGGATCAGTTGTCTTACTGGCAACAGCTCAGTGCAATTAGCTATTGAAAATAAGCACATACGGCTTTTTGAAAATCTGCTTATGAGAATTCTTCCTTAGGCATTTTGAGATGCTGTTACTGATGTAAGGAAAGAGAGTAGACCAATGAAAGAGAAGGCGCATTCTCAAACACAAGCACAGAGATCATAACTTTCAGGTAAAAGACTCTGGATCCTATATGGGCCCGTTTTTCTTTAAACAGACAGATTAATCTAATTTACAATTATCCTACTCGCTTTAATCTGCCATTTTGAATATTTTTTTTTGAATTTCAGTTGCAAAAGTTATGCAAATACATTTATTATTATATATATTTGACTATCTACATCAATAACTATATATATTTAATGTGTTGTTTTATTTACCCCCTTTGGGATTTTGTAATTTAAAATATAATAGAGGTGTATTTTAATTTGAGTCACAATTTTGAATACATCAAAATTTCAAAATAAAGGACTATATATTCAATCCTAATAAATCATGATGTTTACAACAGAGTTAGCAACCAAAACACTTAACAAGTCTTTCTCTTAATTTTCTGTTGGTAAGTTTGGTATTTATATTCTGCCTGATATAGTGAGCAATTAAATATTTTTATTTACTAAGTTTATTTTTACCTAGAATTTACTCATCTGTATTGTGCTTCTCATGATTTACTAGGCTCTTCTGAAGTAACAGGCAATTCTAACCCTCAGTTACTAATAACAAGACTTACTTAGTCATCATTTTGCATGACCACGACAGATTGGTTTATTGTGGTCATTCGGAGATGATCTAATTTGAGCACAGTTCCACTATCTTAACATGCCACTATTATAATGTATTCATGGTTTGATATAGAAGAGGAAGGGAGGATGAAGAACTATACGCCAGATTATTAATTCTTCTGTTCACATTTCATTGATCAAAACAATGCACATGGTGATGTCTAATTTCAAGGGATTGGCATGATAATCCTTGAGTGTGCCCAGATGAAAGGGAGAGGAAAAAATATTGAACAATAATAACATCTCCACCACGGCGTAGACCTCATTATAATTGCTATTTCAAGTTTCTTTTTAATGGCTTAGTTATTCACTGCTAGGCATTTTAGACCATGACATCTGGCTGTCATGAAACTTCAAATCAATATTTGCTAGAGAATATACAGGTGTCTTTAAATTTTTAATATTTTCTTCTGTTGCCTTCTCATATAAATGGTGACTTTGCCAGATAAAGAATACTTCGTTTAAATATTTATTCCACAAATCTTATTTTAATTCAGCCTGGTTTTTTTGTTTGCATACTGGGGAAAAAAAAAAAAAAAAAA
>NW_016806973.1:1104106-1111942 GCF_001698545.2 Rhinopithecus bieti | reverse complement strand
ATGGGGAAAAAAAAAAAAAAAAACAAAAAAAAAAAAAACAAAAAAAAACTATGTTTTCACCTGGATGTTTGTAATATTCTTTACACTCATATTGTAGTAATTTGACTATAGCAAATTGTGTTGTGTATTGAAATTGACTAAATTTTCCTGAAACACTCTGATCCCTTTTAAATTCAGACCAGGTTCTTCATGTCATTATATTTTCTTTCTTTTTCAGCATTTCTACCCACATTTGTTGGCTGCTATAGCCATTTGAAAAGCCAGGATATTACGCCCATCAGGGCTTTAAGATATTCTATGTTAAGCTCCTAGTTACGTTGGCTATGTTCCTCGAGCTTAAAATATTCCCATCTTTAATCACACATAATTGAGGAAACAGCTAAAGAAACTCAGTAATTTCTGAATGAACCAATTTTGATGCAGCATCAATGTTGCATTCATAATTATCTAAAGCAAAATGCTGAAAAAAGTAACATTAAATCTTTTAATGACACCCATATATTGACCAAAATTTTTAGAATTATATTTCTTGTATTTGTCAATATGCTCTGATTATAGATTTATTCTTTATCCTTTGAAATCCCTTATTTCATTAATAAATATTGGACCTTTAGAGTCTATCGGTAAAGTTGAGTAATCCCACTGTGACCTGTACTTCCCAGTGATTAGAACTCTAAAAACCAGAAGTACTATATGACCCTGCAACCCCACTATGGGATATATCTCCAAAAGAAAGGAAATCAGTATATGGAAGAGATATCTGCATTTCCACGTTTATCGCAGCACTATTCATGATAGCAAAGATATGGAATCAACGTAAGTATCCATTGATGAACGAATGGATAAAGAAAATGTGGCATATTTACACAAGGGAATATTATTCTGCCATAAAAAAAGACTAAAATCCTGTTATTTGCAACAGTGTGGGTGGAACTAGAGGACATTTTGTCAAGTGAAATAAGCCTGGCATGGAAAGACAAACATCACCTGTTCTCATTCATATGTGGGAGACACAAAAGTTGATCTCATGGGGATAGAGAGTAGAATGACAGTTGCCAGAGGCCAAGAAAGGTAGTGAGGTGAGAGGAATTAAAAGGAGGTGGTTAATGGGAAAAGAAAATGCAGTTAGAGGGAATAAGCTGTAGTTC
Organism: Rhinopithecus bieti; assembly: GCF_001698545.2. Classification (NCBI taxonomy): domain Eukaryota; kingdom Metazoa; phylum Chordata; class Mammalia; order Primates; family Cercopithecidae; genus Rhinopithecus; species Rhinopithecus bieti. Next base: position 1,110,794 of record NW_016806973.1, on the reverse strand, counting down.
GGGGTAGCACAATGAGGCAACTATAGTCAACAATAATTAATTCATTGTCTATTTCAAAATAGCCAGAAGAGTGGAATTGAAATATTCCCAACACAAAGAAATGATAAGTGCTTGAAGTGATTACACCCCAATTACCCTGACATGATTATTACACATTGTATGCTTGTATTAAAATATCACATGCACCCCATAAATATGCACAACTATTACGCATCCGTAAAATGTAAAATAAAATATGTGTACACAATATCAAAAACAACTAGCTGAAAATCTGAAAAGCAAATGCTAGCACATGGATGGAGGAGGGAGGTCAAAACTAGAAAAATGATTATCCTGGTAGCAGTTCCCTGTTTTCCCTTCCCTGTCATCTGGAACTGACAGAGGAAAACTTTCTTTTGTTTCTCTCTTTTTTTTTTCCCTCTCCCAATCTTGCACTGAGGTCAGCCCCAGTCGTAGAGCTGAACTGCCTCAGCAATGCAGCCTGTGCTGATACAGGTACCTGAGACTCAGAGAATGAAAACCTCTTCCATATAGAAGAACCAAGAAAAGGAGTGTTGTTTTGTAAAGTGTGTTAGAAGTTCTTCATTTTTTTTTTTCTTTTTCTATTCTGACCCTAACTCCCTGACTCCAGGCCTGTCTTTGACCTGAAGCTTCCCAGCCACAGCAGCCAGGCACCAAAGACCTAGAGAGAAAATCAATTCTTTTTTGTTGTTGTTTTTGAGATGGAGTCTTGCTCTGTCGCCCGGGCTGGAGTGCGGTGGCGCGATCTTGGCTCACTGCAAGCTCCACCTCCCGGGTTCCCGCCATTCTCCTGCCTCAGCCTCCGGAGTAGCAGGAACTACAGGCGCCACCGCCACGCCCGGCTAGTTTTTTTTTTTTTTGGTATTTTTTTAGTAGAGACGGGGTTTCACCGTGTTAGCCAGGATGGTCTCGATCTCCTGACCTCGTGATCCGCCCCTCTCGGCCTCCCAAAGTGCTGGGATTATAGGCTTGAGCCACCGCACCCGGCCGAGAAAATCAGTTCTTTATTTTCCGAATAACCGGGGGAATGAGTGAAGAATGTGGAGCATTTCAATTTTTTCTCTTTTCTCACAAAGCTTTTTTTGTATGTAAGGGAAAAAGAGGTATTTTTTCATCTCCTTTCCAACCCTAAAATTCCGAAAATATTAGCATTACCCTTTAATTATCACTAAATCTATGCTTTAAAATAATTTCTGAGTTTTTAACTGTCCTTCGAGGTTGAACTCTAAGGATATTTACCACAATTCCTTATCCAGACAATGGTGGTTTGCAGTGTAGTTCTCTTTCACCTGCAACCCTATATCCCAAGTCTGTCCTCATATGTATTCTCAAAGACCTTCCCGTCTTCCAAGTGTTCAATTGGACTTTTGCATTTGGGCTTTTGCTTTAAGACATCAAGGTTTATTTATTTATGTGTCAATAATTTAGAGAACTTTGGCTGTGTAACAACAAAAAATGTCTGGATAATGTAATATCTGCTCAACACTGGGATGATACTTTTATGCCAATCATAGGTATGTGAAAAATGCTCATACAATTTAGTTGATATATAAATAATGTCAACTGAAGTATTTCCTCAAGTATATCAGCAAGGATAAAGCGTTTTGTATTCCAACTTGGTATTCCAATTGAAAATAAATGTGAGAGAGATAAGAAGGCCAAACATGACTGTATGGATATTTGATGTCCATTTAATATGTTTTCACAAGGATGGGTATTTTAATCAACTTGAAAATGACCCTTCAAAGAACTTGAGTTTAAATTGTTAGGCTGATAGGTCATATTTTAATGCAATGTGACTTTAATGATAACATGTAATTTCATGGAAAACATGACACAGTGTGACTGGTCAACTCTGCTTTAGCTAGATACAGAGCATATATTGCTTTTAAGGATTTAAAATTATATTTCTATAAGCCAAAACGATTTGAATTATCTGAATCTAAGCTTGTTCAAAGCTTCTTAAAAAGCTACTTCTAATAAAATCACTTATTCACACATAGTTTTCTGTTGAATATGTTCTAGTTGGGAATCATTTTAATTAGCTTTTTGATAAAAGATTACGTATTTTGTAAAAAACTATCATAAAATATTTATTCTAATTTTTACTTGTATATACTTACCACATAGACATATCTTTCAATCTACTAAAGGAAAGATGAGGGGTAACTTTCCATTCTGTCTCTATTCATATGTCTTTCCTCAATTTATAAAAAGTAAACTTTCATCCACTTTGGACACCTTATTAAAGGTAGAGACATGCCCTATTCTGGTGCCCTCTGTTGGTCAAGATTCTTCTGTTAAATGTTGCCAATTACATGGGGCTTTTTTGGAGACATCTGCATTGCTGGTGTTAGGCAATGAGTGATCCCAGCATGGATGACAAGGTCACGGTCTGCCTTGTACACTGAAATCTCCCAATAGTACAGCCCCAGACCAAGGAGAGAAAGAAGTTCAGTTTGACATCATGTCCAAAGCAGTTCAAAATCCAGCTTTTTCAGATTGATACTTTGTACCCTGAGTGGCTTTTCTTTATATTTCTCTGCTAGTTCAGGACTTGGAAGTGAGAACAGCCTTCTGGCTTTAAAATCTACACTTTTTCACCTCTGAGTCATGAGCCAAGCCCTATAACACATGCTGTAAGGAAAACCTGGGAGGGCAAAGCCCTCTTACATATCTAAACGTTGGTAGTCTAAGGAATTAAATTATTCTTTTCAAATTTAAAATATTTGCCTATTACTAGTGGAGTCTTTATGTTTTCCACAAATAAATGTTTTCTTATTAGAGTGGAAAATTCTAGTGATACAGACTTACATTCTGGTGAATGGCAGGTCTTGCTTTGGTCGTACGGGTGACTGTTGCAAACTTGGACAGATAAGTACCCTCGTGGTCTAACCCCACATTCTAGTGAATTTTATTTTTAAATTAACAACATCCAAGTTTATAATAAAATGTTACACTATTTCATATGCTTACTTCCTGCCGCCAGGGATCTCTCAGGGTTGAAGGATAACCATGCCAAGGCAAATTTCTAGGGCTGCTGTGTAGCCAAAATGTCATCTTATTATCACTTTTTTGAATAGTACCTAATCTAGATTTTACTTCTCAGTGAATCAAAATAAATGCCCAGTATCATAGCTTTTTTAAATGGTGCATTTGCTTTATTTTTTAATTGATAAATAAAATCCTACACATGTATTGTGCACAATATGCTGTTTTAAAATATACATAAATTGTGGAAAGGCTAAATCAAGCTAATTAACATATGCATTATCTCACTTTTTTGCGGTGAGAACACTTGAAATCAACTCTATTGGCTTTTCAAGAATAAAATACATTGTCATTAACTATAGTCTTCACGTTGTGCTATAGATCTCTTGAACTGATTTCTTCTATCTAAATTTTTGTGTCCTTTTGCCAACATTTCTTTTTCTTTTTTCTTTTTTTTTTTTTGAGACGGAGTCTTTGCTCTGTCGTCCAGGCTGGAGTGCAGTGGTGACATCGCGGCTCACTGCAAGCCCTGCCTTCCGGGTTCACGCCATTCTCCTGCCTCAGCCTCCCGAGTAGCTGGGACTACAGGCAGCCGCCACCACGCCCGGCTAATTTTTTGTATTTTTTAGTAGAGACGGGGTTTCACCGTGCGAGCCAGCCAGGACGGTCTTGAACTCCTGACCTCGTGATCCACCCGCCTCGGCCTCCCAAAGTGCTGGGATTACAGGCATGAGCCACCACACCCAGCCTTTTGCCAACATTTCTAACATCCATCAGCCCATCCCCTGGTAACCATTATTCTACTCTTTACTTCCATGAGTTCAACTTTTTTAGAATAATAGCTTTTTTGAATCCAATTCTGAACACTGAAGATGAATTGATTGATGAATATACTATGATAAAATTAGAAGCATGGTATTGTGATTTGTGGGCATAGTTGAGGGCATTAATAAATATTATAAAAGACTTAAAAGACGACAACATTTGAGCTGGACTTTAATTAATAAGTAAGAGCACCTAAGTAAAAACTGTAAAACTTAATATTTGGAAGCATAACAAGTGTTTATTATTGAGAGCCTACAGTTTGTGGGAGATAGCACAAGAGCTGAAAGAACCAAACTGATTAACAGTTTAAAAGATATTGATGTTTTGTTGTCTGTATCACTTTAAAATTAATAACTATTTTCATTACCTCACAAGACACATGTTTAGTTTCCATGATAAACTGTGAACAAAATAGACGAAAGCACTGATGATCATTACTAACTTAAGAAAAAATCATGGTAACTAACATCTTTTGAGAATTTAATATGTCTCAGACATTTTATTATAGATTTTTTTTGGTGTCCTTCAAAGGCCCTTTTTATAGGTGTGATGGCACATTTTACTGTCAACTTGTCTGTGCCATGGGGTTCCCAGATATTTCATCACACATTATTTTGGGTGTTTCTGTGAGAGTGTTTTGGATGAGATTGATACTTAAATCAGTGAACCTTGAGTAAAGCAGATTATCTTCCATAATGTTGGTGGTCCTCATTCAATCAGTTGAGCTGATTATAATGAAAAGATTGGCCTTAGAGCTAGAGAGAATTCTCCAGCAGACTGCCTTCAGACTTCACCTGCGACATCAGCTCTTTCTAGTTCTACAGTAGACGGCCTTTTGACGTGAACTGGAACATAGGTTCTCGTTAGTCTTCAGCCTGCAAGCTCACGATGAAAATTTTGAATTTGTCAACATCCATAATCCCATGAACCCATTTCTTATAATAAATCTTGTGCTATATATATCCATTCTGTGGGTTCTAATACAGTAGGTTTATATTAGTAATTTTATAGATAAGAAAACTGCAACTTAGAGATGTTATGTAACTTGCCCAAGGTTGCAGAGCAATAAGTCTGAACCAAAAATTAAAATGAAAGTAGTTTGACGCCAGAACCAATACATTAGGTTCTACTGAGATTAAATTCAATACCAAATAGTATAAAGTCTGACAGTGGTTGAAAATCAACAGCATTAAGTATAAGATGGAGCCACTGGGCTTAACGTGAAACTTTAAACTATTTTCTTTAAGTTCTATGCAAGTCTATATAAAATGACGATGCTGACAAAAAGAAAGTATTTTTAACTTGTAGAATTGTAGTGGTAAAATGGAAAGTATTGGTCAGGTGCAGTGGCTCATGCCTGTAATTCCAGCACTTTGTGGGACCAAGGCAGGTGGATCACCTGTGGTCAGGAGTTTGAGACCAGCCTGGCCAACATGGCAAAACCCTGTCTCTACTAAAAATACAAAAATTAGCTAGGAGTACTGGTGGGTACCTGTAATCCCAGCTACTTGGGAGGCTGAGGCTACCTGAGAGGTGGAGGTTGCAGTGAGTCAAGATCGCATGATTGCACTCCAGCCTGGGAAACAGCAGGACTCCATCTCACACACACACACAAAAATACAGAGTATTTTTTTTTGTCTTTTCTTCACTTACCCATTAATTCATTATGTTCACAAATATGTTTTGAGCCTCTTCTAAGAGATATGTACATAGAAACAGAAGTGGATAAGAGGAACAAGGTTGCTGCCTCCATGAAGTTTATGATCTAATAAGCTTAATGGAAACATATGCAAGGTAAATATAAAAGAAAAGCATTGAACAGATCGGAAGTTTAATGATCATTGAGAATATAACACATAGGGACTAATTTAGATTAGAAACTCACAGATATCACAGATATCTTCTCTGCAGGTCATGCATTAAAATAGAAACTTAATATTTAGCAAAAATTAATCAAACAGGAAATTTGATGGGGGAAAAGAGGGATGTATAGGGAAGAGGAGGAGAGGAGTACACACTGCAGAAGAGTGTAATCCCTTTAAATTTATGTGTAGAAAAGGATTGAATATATTTTCGTTTCTGAAAGAACTGGGACAAACATATTCTGGATTTTATGTCCTTTTATTGACTTTTATCATGAAGGTGGCATCAAAATTGGAATTTCATTATTTGATGTGCGGGGAGGCTCTATTGATAATGGTCATTGAATTCTGGGGCACTAGATGACATCATGACAATTTTCTGGAAGCCAAATAATAGCCTTTATCAACAGAATTGAAATGCTAATTTTACACCCTTGGGAAGGGGTAAACTGTGCTTTCTGATGTGCATTCACTGGCTAATTAATTGAGGACACAGAGAGGAGATCGACTAGGAGGGCCATATATGACCTAATAGCTGCTCCTCCCAAATCTTTCTTTACAACAATTACGACCTTCCCTCACCTCCTGTCTCTGTTTTGCTCCTAATTAACTCCTACAAAATGCAAATTCTCCAGGAAATTCTCCCTAACCCAACCTCTGTGTTTGAATGCATATGTTTTCTGTTCTCCTATTGTATCTTAAATACTTTATTTCCACACCAGCATTAGATTGTAATTACCATTTTACACGTTATTTCTCCTAGGAACGAACTCATTGAGGTCAAGTAAAATAAAGCTAAACCAAACTTATTTCACAGTGGCATTAAAAAAAGATTTATATAAAGTAGGAAGCATGATCAAAGGACAAAAACCTAGGAACTAATAGATGTATTGAGTTTCAAGTTTCAGGCTTTTAAAAAACAAATTTCTGAGTAACAAATATTTTACAAATGTAGTCATACCTTTGCCAGAATGACAATCTACAAAATT
>NW_016806973.1:1098431-1103453 GCF_001698545.2 Rhinopithecus bieti | reverse complement strand
ACAAAAAAAAAAAACAAAACAGTTGACTAGTGTGTGTAACAGAACAATTTTATTCATATGGTATGAAAGAACCAGTCTTTTTAGTATGTGGATGTCGCAAAGTGCCGGGGGGAAATTCAGCGATCTTCTCACTTTCTACTTTTTTCTAATCTATTAAAATTCTTCCAGATTGCCTATTGCAACTACAGCTGTGAGCCTGTGTTTGTCACTAGACCAAAGTGTAAATAGACTTTACCATTGAGCATATACATGGAGAATGAGTAAAGATTCATTCCCACCTTGCCCAGAACAGTACACAGACATAACAGTTTTATTTGATGCTATCAAGGCTAGTGGGAAATGTCTAAATGTCAAGCCAATTTCTATCAATGAGTACTAAACAACTGCGTTTTGAATTAGGATTAAGTTTGCTATTGAAGAGAAATATTGATTGAGATCCTGATGCTATACAATTTTTAATCTTTAGCTTAAGCATTTTTTAACCATATTTGCATATACAAATGAAAATCTACAGTTAAATATTAATATTTAACCTGGAGATTTATTTTATATATCCCTTACTTAAAAATATTGACATAATTTAAAATGAAATATAATCATTTATTCTGATAATGTTCAATAGACTTACTGATATATTAAATTATGATGATAATAATGATTCAAATTAGTCTGATGGAGAAAATTAATTTAAGTGGAGTACAATCTGGAAAAATAAATCATGAAATTTTATGTTCACATAATTTCCCTTTTGTTTCCTACATTTTGACCAGAAATATGATTAAAAAAATAATAAATGTCAACAGAAAACAATTTTATGAATGTTGAAACCTACATTGCTTTTATAAGATAAATGAAATATACAGGTCATAGTAATTTACTGAATTCATTGGTGTGCTGTCATTAAGCCCTTATTCTCTTTATCTATGAGTGGTGCTTTATAATTTCAAATAATTTTTAAGATTTTATTTACTTATTTTCCCAAGAAATTCATGGGATATTAGCCAAACATCATTACTCTCATTTTACAGAATAGGAAGCTAAATTAGAGTCAATTATCTAAGTCATAAATAACACACCTAGAGCAATGACACTGCTTTTTAAAAAATGCCAACATAGTGTTTATTTCATTATATTGTACTGTGTCTTAAATAGAATATTTTCAATGATAAATTTTGTAATTGTATTACAATGGTGCCAAGGAGTATGCTGATGATTCGTATCATTATATTTTCAAATATACCATTTGAAAAAATGTATAACTATATTTTGATACTCAGGTTCTCTCAAGCTCACTAATGTGTTTCCACTTTTTTATTTTAAGCAGATTTTGAAAGTGTAGGAAAACTGAAAAGGTCAAGAAGTAGCACATTTTATATAATAAAATTAAAAGCTTACTTTTGCTCATAGAGGTATCATTTAATAAAATATTGCCATATCTATTCCAAAATATGCTAATTGATATAATAAAATAATACTAGTCATCTTTATTTTGGAAGAATAATATTGCAGATTAATTGTCCAAAATATTTGACTATACAAATAACTTTTTTTTTTTATTTTCTTTCTTTCTTTCTTTTTTTTTTTTTTTTTTTTTTTTTTTAAGAAACAGAGTCCTGCTTTGTCATTCAGGCTGCAGGGCAGTTGGGCAATCATGGCTCACTGCAACCTCAACATTCTGGGCTCCATTGATCCTTCCACCTCAGCCTCCCAAGTAGCTGGGACTATAGGTTTGCACCACCATGCCAGCCTAATTTTTGTATTTTTCATAGAGACCAGGTTTTGCCATGTTGCCCAGGCTGGTGTTGAACTCCTAGACTCAAGCCCACCCATCACGGCCTCCCAAAGTGCTGGGATTACAAGCATTAGCCATTGCAACCTGCCCAAATAACTTTTACATAAGCAATTTTGTTTATGGATCTCAGGATTTAAAATGATTTTATGTGTTTTAATAATGTTGACAGATTGCATCATGTAGCTGATAATATTACTTTACGGTTCACCTTTGTATCCAAAGTCTACCCAAAGACTAACCACTTTCTAATTATTACTACAAAGATGTCATGAAATGTGAGTGGTAGTACTGTAAAAACGTATTACTGCCTGTACACTTCTGTAAAAACAGAAGGCCTCCCAAATATGCAAATGCCATCGTCTCCGACAAAACTATGAAAAAAGGAGACTCCTGGCAAGTTATTCAGTTCATTGAAATGATGCAGGATTTTTCTTGGTCACTTTGCCGGCCAGGAACCTCCACAGCTGGTGATGTCCCTGCTTGGGCCTCCCTTGGCCCCCAGGCCTGCAGCAAGAAGCGCCCTGTCCACTCCACCTGCTGGGCCGCGCCTGGCCTGGGTCCCACACTGGCTGCTGCGTGCCGGAGCCCACCTGTGTTAAAACTTGCACCCATGTTCGGCAGTTCCCGAATTCTTCTGCCGCATCCAAGAAGAATGAGATTATGCTAAAAATTGAAGGGGGAGGAGAGCAGAGAAGAATTTTATTGAGTGACGGAACAGCTCTCAGCTGAGAGGGGATGCAGGGGCGGTCCCCCACCTCAAGTTGGGTGGTCTCACTGAGTATGTCTGGGTCAGGGGCTTTTACGGACTCAGAATGGGGGAGTGCATGATGATTGGACTGAGTATGAAAAAAAAAAAAAGCTAAAACAAAGACGCCGCTCAAAGATAGCCACAGCAGCGTTAAAAATAAATAAATAAATAAATAAATAAATAAATAATAAAAAAATAAAAAAGCAATTAGGGAAGGGTAGTTATGTGTAAAATAGGTGAAGGGTGAGGAGCAATCAGAGGAAAGTGCACCAAACAAGAAGGGAGGTTCACAATCTAGTCCGTGGATTTATCTGAGACTTGTAGCTTGGCTTTCAGGTTTTAAACTGTCTTTACTTTGAAGGTGAGGTCTCATCAGGGACCTGCCCCTCCTGCCGCTATTATAACCGCTTCAATTAATCATTTACAACATACATGGTATGGTGAGATCATCCCCAGGTCCCAAACAGTGAGCACCCGACAGAAAAAGCAATTGGACCGTTTTTGATTATTAAAATATAGATTTTATTTTTTGGTTTGTATCATCTGTGTTTGATTTAAAGGTATAATTTGATAACTAAAAAAAAGTTTTAATAGAAATATCACCAGTATTGTCTCCAGAATTAGATAAGTAGTTTTAAAGGAGGTAACTAAAGTAATTTTAACAAGATGACATTTACAATCTACAACGAGAAAGAAATACAAATATTTATGAACTAAATAGCACAGCCTTTGTACTCATAATGCATGCATGGCAGAGGAAAGGCTTAAAACTGAATTGATAGAAATACCATAGAAACAGGAATTGCTAACTATCCTTTGTCAACCTATGTCAAATTAAGTAGAACTAAAGCAAGTATGAAGATTAGAAAATTATTTTTTACCAGTGGATATAAACTGACTCTTCTAACTGGAAAAAGAGGCTATAAATGGAAAATTGATTGAGTGTCAGATTTCAAGAATACCCTCAGACTCTCAAAGCATTTTATATAAAGCCAGTCTAATATTAATGACAAAACATCATTACAATACAGTTTACATTGTAACACTTTGTGATTCCATTTGAATGTTTCAAATGCAGGCAAAACTAATCTGTATTTTCAAAAGTCTGAAATATTTGTCATTGGAGTGGGATGGTAACAGGAAGGGAAATGTGGTGGCTTCTGTAGTTGTGATTACTTTCCGATTCTTGATCTGGATGGTATTACATGTGCCTGCTCTCTGTGAGATAATATCAACATTATTGCAATTAGAAATTGTGTCCTTGTCTCTACCTATGATACACTTCTCTAAAAGTCTATTGAAATATAAAATCAGGAAATCTAATTGATAAACAAGTATATAGCTTTTAAATTAAACCTTAGTCAATACAATTCTATAGTACTATTAAAAATGACATGGAAATAATAATTCAAAACAATACAAGTAATTAATAAAATTCTTTCAATTTTTAGGTCAAGAAAACTACCACAGGATCATCTCCAAACATATTTAAAAAGTATTTGTTTTATTTGGTTATATATTTTTGTTTAAAAATAGTCAGCTGATATATATAGAGAAAGAGTACTTTACAACTCTTTTCTTGGATTTAAAGAAGATAAATACCTTGAAATGTATATTATGTTCATGTTTAGAAAGTCAATTTTGTAATAAAATGATAATTTTAATCAAACAATCTGATCACAAAAAATTACAGACAAAATGTTTGAATCTGAAAAGTATCATCTTAAAAAAACAAATGAAGATAACCAGAATACTTCTGAAAAAAATATTCAAAGCAGATATCAGAATTCAAATTTGGATGCTGAAAACTTTAGGGATTGTCCACAGCAAATAATCTGATTTTATATAACTAGAGAAAACATGATAATGATGTTAGTATAACTTATAAGTTATTTGGAAAACAACAAATTTGAAATTTTACCTTATTCTACAATAAAACAAATGCTAGTCAAAGTTTTAAATCTAAAAACAAAACCACACAATAAAATGCAATTATACTTATATAATGTAAAAAAATTATTGTCATGAAGGTCAAAGATCCAGCATCAGTGCAGTCCTTGCTGATAAACTTTATCATGCTTTAGAAAAATCAAAAAACATATATTTTGAAAAAAGTTACAGAATATATGTAACTATAACATACAAAGATCTAATAGAAATCAAAATGAAGAATAAACAACTTTAGGAAAATTGTTGATTTTCATGTAAATTTAATTTACACAAACTTAAGGATAGAAAAATAAATCTCTTAAGAGAGTAAAAAGTGTTCAATCTCACTGAAAATTAAGCAAAAGAGGATTTCAAAACATGTTAAATTTTTACCTATCAAATTGGAAAATGTTTGATAACACTCATTTTTCTTAATGTTTTAAAGGTGGTGCATTTTCATACCTGTGGTTGATATTATATATTGGAGCGTTTGACAACTTGCTAAAATTTTAAAATGTATATATTTTTAAAACCAGAAATGACTTGGCTGTCA
>NW_016806973.1:1076434-1098036 GCF_001698545.2 Rhinopithecus bieti | reverse complement strand
AAAAAAAAAAAAAAAAAAAAAATTCATGGATGAATCAATTGTCATATAAACTATAAAACATAGCCAATAGAATAGTATTCAGATTTAAATACAAAAGCAGAATTATATGTGGCAGCAAAATATTTCCAATAAATGAACTGCAGATTAACGTGTATGACTTCATTTGTGTATATGTTCAATACGCACAGAAATAACAAGGTAATTAATCTGACATTTACTTTTATTTCAGAAAATAATTGTTGTCATTAGGACATTTTGTGTTGAAAGTCTGGGCGTTGAAAAAAAAGAAAAGTTTTCTTTTTGTTTTACTGTCTTCCTATATAACCTAAATATATTACCAGTACCTGATATGTAAGCTAGGTTTCAAACGATATAGGAAAAACATAACAAATTATAAAACCTAAATCATTTATCCATCAGAGTTTATACTTCATATATTTGACTTTCTGCTCCTTTCTCTGCAAGTCTAACTTAATGGTTTTATAATGTGTATTTCCTAATATAGATATGGCTGGAAATCATATATATTCTTTTTACATTTTAAGATTATAGATAACATTGCAGTGGACACCTTTGTAATACATCACAGAATCCATCTCTCACATTTGAAGAGAAAAGACCTATATTAAAACATATTTGAAAGTAGTTGGAATATTTCCCAAATTGATTTTCAGTATTTACAGTGTTTGTAACTTGTATTTCCTCATAATAGCAAAACATATTCCCAGGTAGCAATCACTCTGTATATAAAATTGTACATTTCATACATACTAAATAAAGTTAAAAGGTCACAAAAATAAAATTGTATTCAGTAGAAATTGAGAGACAAGCATATCATTTTATATTATTGTTCCCTACAATTCCATATCCCAGGGATAAATAGTATAAATAGTTTGCCTTATTTCTTGACATTTTTCATATATATATATCTTTTACATGAAATGTAATTATTTATATTAGTATATTCTTATTTTAAGTGCTGACAATATAGGTACAAAATATACTTAATATTTCATTATTTTTCTTTTAATTTTTGGAACATTTTGTGAATTTGTGATCCTTTTCCTATGTTTAATATTCTTTAAGATTTCTTTATATGTCAGTTACTTGAGTTATTTTACTTATAAATTTGCAGAAATCCTTTGTGTTAGGTTTTTTTTTTTTTTTTTTTAATTTGTTGTCTTCATTTACCTTTCCTGTCCATTACCCCACAGAGGTTCTAATACCAATAACCTGGGAAAGCAGCACTACTGATAAGTAAAGTACAAGAAACTCTGTTATCTAAACAGTTTTTGATTGGCTCCTTCTATGTGAGATTTTAACTAGTTTGTAGTTATACTTAGCATACCTACTGTGTTATTTCATTAACTTTTGTTTGTGCTGTTTTTTTCTTTGAGAAAGAGTCTAGCTCTGTTGCTGAGCCTGGAGTGCAGCGACACAATCTCCGCTCACTGCAACCTTCACCTCCCTCCTGGGTTCAAGAGATTCTCCTGCCTCAGCCTCCCGAGTAGCTGGGATTACAAGCACGTGCCACCATGCCCAGGTAATTTTGTATTTTGAATAGAGACAGGGTTTCACCGTATTGGCCAGGGTGGTCTTGATCTCCTGATCTGTTGATCTCCTGATCTCATGATCCGCCAGCCTCAGCCTCCCAAAGTGCTGGAATTACAGGCATGAGCCACCGCACCTGGCCTGTTTATGCTTTTTCTCCCCATAATTACTTCCTGTACTTTAGAATTAAGAATCAACTTCATCTAAAGAGTGTCAAGACCATCTAAACTGATGCTCCATATTTCACAGACACTTCTGTGTCACTACTTTGCAGTTGCAGTCATGAGATATGCTTTCATATTTTCAACATATTTAAGCTTGAAAGTGGAATTCAGTATAAGGGAGAAGGCAGGACATGAAGTAATTATTTTGGAATCAGAGGCAATAATTCAGGCTAACATCAATGTTGCTAAATTATATCAAAAAATCATTGTTTCATCATATGTGTGAGAGGAATCTGAATGAAATAATTAGAGTTCATAGTAAGAGAACACAAGCCCCCACTTCAGTTTAGCATGCACCCTACATACAGGAGAACACAAGCCCCATATCAGTCTAGCATATACTGTAACTAGTATATTGCTGCATTTCAAGAATATTGCCATTATTGGGTGTCCAATTCCTCAAATACATTACACAGGAAAACATTTTGATCTTAAAAGTGTTGAATACCTTTACTGAAATGGCATACCTTAAAGACCTACATATTTATTGGGAAAAGTCATGTTGACAGTTCTTCTAACATTCTGAGTGACAGAGAGGTTATAAGAGTTAGGCTTGAATTAGAAGAGATTTAGTATTAATATTAGAAGAGATTCTTGCCATTGCTTAATGTGGTTAGAATCACCACAACTGCCCCAAGTCACACGTACATCCATCCATGCAGGCACACACACACTTATACAATCTCAAAGGTTGTTTTACCAAGTAAACAAGCAACAATGCTGACCTAAGTGAAGTAATGCTGCTTAAATACTTAAACTGTCAATTTGAACTAACTAGGATTTCAAATTGAAAGTATCTGTTGTTCATGTTTTACTCTCATGGGGAATTGTTTACTTACTAGAAAAATACCCTTTATCAAATCTGTCATGGTTTTATGACGTACTTACTTTCAACCCTTTCCATATACACTTCTGAAAATTCAGATATGTGGTTTATAGAGCATTACCATGTGCTGGTAATAATAGGCTTATATTAGAGCAAACACACACACACTTTGAATTTTTGAAGTAACTCATTTTAAATTGTTTTCCTACAAGTTATAATAATTTCAAATATTTTCATTGCAATTATAAATAAAATTTTAAACTCCTTAAAGGTTATGTATATCAATGCCATAGGTTAAAACAGGATTTTGCAGTAGGTTAAAATAGAATTTTGCATTGGCTAAATAGAATTTGGGATATGTAGTTTATAGGTTTTAAGACTTCAATTTGAAGAACATCAAGAAGGTACACAAAAACAAGAAATATTCATCGCAAGGGCAAAAGTAATTTACTTCTATTGTGCATCAGTGCATCAGAAGAGTAGAGTCAGGCTGAAACTTTACAGATAAGAATGCACTTCAATGCCAATGATCTTGCTAAAAAATTTGTGAAAAAGGAAACCAAAATAATTTTCTCCTTCCGCATCCTTTTTTTCCCTATATTGCCTTACTTTGTTATAGATAAATAAGAATGTACAATGGAGAGGAATGAATGGCCTATTTCACCTTGTATTTTGGAATTCCTATAGTTTAAGAAATCACATTGATTCCTACAGTATAGAAAGGTCTACAGATTTCATTTTTTATGACACATTTAACTGACTCCAATAAGTTACCAAATACTATTCATTTTTGTTTATTTCTTTTGAGAAAGAATTAATGAGAAATCAAAATAAAAACCTAAGCCTCCTCCCAACCAACTGAACAGATTTTCTCTATGGGCAAGACTCCAGAGAAACTTTACAAACTGAGTTCCCAGCCCTGACAGGATAGGAGGTGAAGACGGTCCTCGTTCTACTCCCTCTGGCCATCAGGATTTTTTTACTAAGAGTTGAACGGAAACTGGCCCTTTGGAAAGTCTTGCTCCACCACTGATTTCTAGACCTGCTCCAGTGGGGTGACGCTGCCCCTTCCTTTATGCAGTTTCGAGGCAGCAAAGGACCAGCTTTCCTTCCTGATGAGAGTCTTGACCATGGACTGGCTCTCAGCAGCTTTTGGAAGTTGCACCCTTAGTGCCCCGTGTGTCGTCTGCTTCACCTTTTGATATATACAGTTGAACTGTTATACAGCTACATGTTAAATCTCCACCCCAAATGAAGCATGGTGTCCCCTCATGAATATTCATAGCTCCTCCTATAACCTGTTGAATATGAATACTTAGCCAGCTCTTTCAGTATAAATTCCTGTTTTCCTCCTCTGAAACAACTGCTTTTTGGTTTTATCAGGAAGCTCTGCTTCCTGCCTGCAGGTTGTGATTACCTTTTTAAGAAATAAGGTCTCCTTTCTAAATTTAGAGATTTTGTGACTTTTTCCATAGCTAACTAGTATAATATGACCTATTCAGATTCATAAGAATACTTTCTACTAATAATTTTTTGAAAGGATGTTAGTGGAGTTGACTTGGCACTGACAAGGTTTTGACTCTGATTAGTAGACAAGAATTTAGTCCATTTACTAAGTAAACGTAATTCAGAACTTCTATTATTACACTGCTGGGAAAAAAGAAAGAAAGAAAGAAAAAAGAAAAGAAAAGAAAATCACATTATTTTTATATTCTGGTATTGTTGATCTGAGGAAAGTGAATAACACCTGTAAAATTATAGAGAAATACCTTAAGTAAAGAGGTTATTCACATATATACACTTTGATCAAGAGCAGTGGCTCATGTCTGTAATCCCAGAACTTCACTGAGGAGGGTGAATCACTTGAGCTCAGAATTAAAGACCTGATCTGATCAACATGGCAAAACCCTGTCTTTACAAAAAACACAAAAGGAAAAAATAAAATAGCTGGGTTTTGTGGTGAGTGCTTGTGGTCCCAGCTACTCGGGAGGCTGAGGCATGAGAATTGCTTGACGCCTGGACGCAGAGACTGCAGTGAGCTAAGATCATGCCACTGCATTCCAGCCTGGGGCAGCAAAGGAAGGCCCTGTGTCAAACAAACAAACAAACAAACAAAGCCCCACCATATACATACTTACTACGTGTTAGCTTTTTCTCCTAATTACAAAATTATTTTTTCCTGATTTTGCTATTGAATTTTTTCAATAGATCACAGGTTTCTGGCAATTTTCATAATTGTAATTTTTTCAAGGTAACCTTCACATTTACCTTATCTTTGTTCTTCCAGAGATAGTGTGTCTGGCACCTAGCTGATGTTCAAAAAATTGTTGGGGGCTGGATGTGGCAGCTTATGCCGTAATTCCAGTGCTTTGGGAGGTTGGAGGAAGAGGATCGCTTGAGGCCAGGAGTTTGAGGCCAGCCTGGGAAACAAAGTGAGACCCTGTCTCTACAAAAATAAATTATAAAATTAGATGGGTCACAGACGTCTGTCGTCCTAGATAGTTGAGAGGCTGAGGCAGAAGGATGGCTTGACCCCAGGAGTTGGAAGCTACAGTGAGCTATGATCACACCACTGCACTCTGGGCTGAGTGACAAAATGACACTCTGTCTCTCTCTCTCAAAAAAACTAAGTAAATAAATAACTTATTGTTGAACTCAACAAACCTAATTTATATGACAAAATGCAGTTCCCCCTGTATTTCTTTAGCCCATTTCTTCACACAAATATTCAGTATGTTTTTTAAATTAAACTGGAATAAGTAACATGAGAGTTGCTCAGATGTTTAGTGTATAGTGCTCATAATTATTATGCAATCCTTGTCATCATGCGCAAATAGTGCTTTAGTTGTCACTTTTAATTTTGTATTTGATTTTTAACATACTATAAGATTCTAGTTATTGTGTTTGGTCTCCAAATGTATGAAATATGACTTTAGAATTAATCTGTGTTCAGCTACTAATAATAAAAAAAATTGTCAGTCATTGGCAGGTAGGAGTTGGATATCTTTTGATGTAAAGAGTATTTTTTATAAAGAATATTTTATATCCAAATAATTGAAAGGTTAACATTTGCATCAGAATCTGGGGTATTTAATTTTGTTGTAATTCAGAATAACATAGTATATCAATGTATTGCACTAACTGCATGTTTAGCAATATATTCATTTAAATGATTTAAATAACTTATATAATTAGAAAAGTTATTAAAATTATAGGTCATATACAATTTGGGGTTACAATGTAATTTAATTTTGCATCAGGACTATATTATTTTAAAATGTATCTGTAAGACATATTTACTTGCAAGTATGGGAAAGTTTAACAAACTTTGGTTGATTTTTTGTTATCTTGAATGTTCAGGCTAGTGGATTTTCTTTTAAAAAGAATTCAACTTGACAGGAACATATTGTGCCACTGGAAGAAGTGATTAATCCTTATATTCATGGATTAGTAAAATGACAAAGTGAAAACTTGTCATAAATACTAAGCTTAGCCAGGTTAATTTTCTTTTCATCCTAAGATAGGGAAAAAGCTGTCTTAGAAATTATTACCTTGGTTGTATGTGTAGATATATTTCTTTGAGTTTTTAGCTCTATCTCTATTCTAGAAATAAATATTTCTCTCAAATAGGTATACATTTTATTTTTTATTTTCTTCCATAGATTTGACTCTCAAAATGAAATATTTTAAATAAAATGCACATACTGTAGTAGCATCCCTCTATGTTTCATTTTGGTTACAATCACTTGTGTTTTCGAGTAAAATAATATGTCAAGGGTATTTATTCTCATGTCACTGATTTCAAATATGAATAATGCCCAAATGATAGACTTTATAAGTAATATGGTGTCATTTGCATTGCATGGAATAGCAATTTATATTATACTACTAGTTTTATGTTTCCCTTGTAAACTTATTTTCTATTTAAATATGCAACTTAAAATATGCTATGAAAATATATATTTTTTTTGTTTTTTGAGACAGAGTCTCACTCTGTCACCCAGGCTGGAGTGTAGTGGCACAATCTAGGCTCACTGCAATCTCTGTCCCCCAGGTTCAAGTGAGTCTTCTGCCTCAGCCTCCCGAGTAGCCTCAGCCTCCTGAGTAGCTGGGACTACAGGCACACACCACCATGCCCAGCTAATTTTTGTATTTTTAGTAGAGACAGGGTTTCACTATATTGGCCAGGTTGGTCTCGAACTCCCGACCTTATTATCCGCCCACCTTGGCCTCCCAAAGTGCTGGGATTACAGGCGTGACACACTACACCCAGCAGATAATGTAATTTTTAAGTGAACATTTAAATGTGCAACAATGCAAATAATGTGCAGGTCAAGGAACAAATCAGATAAAGTCAGATGAATTATTAACAGTGATAAATTACCAAAATAAAAGAAATTCTGTTTACAATGAATGTTAAATTTTGTAAACATTTAAAAACATTATGTATTCTCGTTTATCTGTGGAACCTAAAAATTAAAACAATTAGACTCATAGAGATAGAGAGAAGGATGATTATCAGAGAGAGGAAAGCATAATGGGTAGGGGAAGAGAGGAAAGGATAATGGGTAGGGGAAGGGAGATGGTTAATTAGCACAAAATATGAGGAGAATAAAGAAGACCTAGTATTTACTAGCACAACAGTGTGACTGTAATAAAAAATAACTTAATTGTATATTTTAAAATAATTAAAAGAGTATTATTGGGTTGTTTGAAACACAAAGATAAATGCTTAAAGTAATGGATACCCTTTTTACCTTGATATTATTATTACACATTGCATGCCTGTATCAAAATCTCAAAGTTTTGGGGTGCCAAAAAAGAGAGATTTTATATTCAAACCTTATTAGGTTGAGCCATGTAAAATTGCCATTTCATAGAACAAAAATCTTGAAATACTTCACCTAATTCAAGATAATAATTCACAAAAGCATAGCATGGAAATGTATCTTTCCTGTTTCCCTTTAAATCCTGGTTCACTCCTATAAGCAAAGTATATTCTATGTATTGAGATCATCTCCAAAGATAGTAGTTTAAAATTTTTATATATCAGAATAAAATACATATGACAATGAAATATAAGAGTAACATACTTGTGTACTTGAACAATAGATGACTATGTTATTACAGAGGATTGAGTTGCTATCTATAAAGTCATTATATTTTAGATCTAGGAAAGATGATATGTCATTCAAATAATGTGTCTTTCAAATAAGAAATGACATTTAGAGAAGGACTAGCTTGTTCGAGCTTGCACAAATAATACAACTGAGAGTATAATCCTTGTCTTCTGGTTCCCCGTCTTAATGTGGATTTTCTAGTGGAATTGAGCATGGTTTGTTATATGGCTTCTGAAGTAAAACTTGCTTAAGTGGAGCAAGGATGTGACTGCAGAAAGTCTATTATAAGAAGTAATCAATAAGGGGAAAACAAAAAATCCTGATGGGTACAGGAGCCCAAGAGCAGAACTAACAACCACATATTTTAAGTATGGCAATTCTAGGCAATTTCAGTGAAACACTGAGCTAGAAGAGGAATCCAGTCTGAGGTCTTCAGTAGCAGATGCTGGGAGCATCAGTCACGGAAAGAGGCAAAGTTAGAAAAATGACTAACACGAAGTTCTGGGTTTGGACCAAAGACAAAAGTAACTGAGTGGTTGGAGAATTTCTGTTTCTGAGAAAAAGGAGTGAAGCAGCCAGGAATTATGGAATGTGAGATTAAGAAATCTGATTTGAGAACCTACCATCAATCATTGTAAAACATTAAAGTCCACTGGTTGTGGGGTAGGAATAATAGATATTTTCTTTTTAGACTGGGAAATATATTAATATAAAATAAATTCTTATGGTTAAATGTCCTTCAACAGCTTCTAGGCTTGTATTAGAATGGTGGGGGCCATATTGTAAAGTCAGTGTTCCTTCAAGATGCTTCCAGGACGAGAAAGAAAAAATTTGATAATCAAATCTATGAATACATTCTGCTTTTTTTGAAAGCCACGTGGGGATTAGAATCCCCTTCTTTCCTCCCCATGATAGTTTGATTTTTCTCTCCAATATTGCACATATTTCTCTCTCCTCTGCATTAGATTCAGACGTTTCATGTTGTCTTCTCTTATAGACTACCAAACTATTTAGGATACTTTAGTATCTCCTATAGGAAATAACATAGTTTTTTTTACAGTCAATAAAACTGTATTAGTTTATTTATTATCATGTGACATCATGATATTTGTACCTATCTCAAAATTATTGTATTAAGTAACATAGGTTAAATGGCTTTGAAATTTGTTCTTACTTGGAGTGGAAATAAGTTCTATGATTTTTTTTTTTTTTTTTTTTTTGTCCGTGCTTACAATGAGATAGGTTCTATTTGAAATGCTTTACATTGCTTAACCCACTTAATCCCCTCAATAATCCAATGGCACAGGTACAATTATTATTCCCATTTGCTAGCTGAGGAAATGAGGCATAAAAAAAATCAAAATTCTCATGTATAGTACTTATGTAGCTATTTACATTGATGTAGATATGCCAGAGGAGTATTATAATTTGCAATGACATTGTATAAATATTCAAATTTGATGGAGCCTTTCCTACTGCTTACAATTCAAGTGGTTTTCTATAAAAGGTAAAATTCTTGAGTAATAAATAGATTTCATTATTTTAAACAATACAGAGAAGAGTTTCTTATATTCTTCAGTGAAGTATAATGTACTAGAAAAGGCTAGACATTAATTCAAATAACAAAATATGAAAGCTTTGAGAATAAGAACTGTAAATTATTCATTTTTTTAAATGAAATGATCCCAAAGACTAGTGTAATGTCTTCCCCATGGGAAATATTAAAGAAATGCTTATTCAACAATGTTACACCGATTATATGAATAGGGTAAATTTACTTATCCTCTTTGAAACTTATTATCTTCTCATTTATGATAAAAATATACTAATATCTACTTTCTAGTTATTGGAATGAGTATATCAGAAATGATAGATCTTACGTGTTTTCAAAATTAGGATGTAATTTTTATTCAGCACATATGTGCATTTAACTTTTGATATCTCCACTATATGGCCTTAGTAATGCTCCATTTGCATTAATTGAACAGATGTAATAAAACATAGGTTAAGGCCGGGCGCGGTGGCTCAAGCCTGTAATCCCAGCACTTTGGGAGCCTGAGACGGGCGGATCACCGAGGTCATTGAGATCGAGACCATCCTGGCCTAACACGGTGAAACTCTCCCCGTCTCTACTAAAATACTACAAAAACTAGTTCGGGCGATTCGTGGCGGCCCGCCTGTAGTCCCAGCTACCTGGGTAGGCTGAGACGGAGAATGGCGTGAACTGGAGGCGGAGCTTGCAGTGAGCTGAGATCCCGGATCACAGCACTCCAGCCTGGGTATATCGGCCGACACCGAAGCCGAGACTCCGTCTCAAAAAAAAAAAAAAAAAAAAAAAAAAAAAAAAAAAAAAAAAACATAGGTTATATGTTTATTGCATATTGATTATATTGAGGCCATATATAAATAATTACAAATGCTTTTCTAATCATGAGAAACACTGAATGCATTGTTCAAGTTCCCAGTGAATTAGAATGTTTTGGCTCCATCAATAACCTTGAAGAAAAATTTGAAGAACAAATTTGAGAAACATAAAGTACCAATCAAACTAAGAAAAACAGATACTGCGTCATACACACAAAATAATATTCTTCATTAATTTATGGGAAATGTCAGGATTTGTGAAGATAAATTTGATAATTATAAATTATTATTATTATTATTTTTGAGACAGAGTCTTGCTCTATCACCCAGGGTAGAGTGCAATGGCGCTGTCTCGGCTCACTGCAACCTCTGACTCTAGAGTTCAAATGATTCTTCTGCCTCAGCCTCCCGAGTAGCTGGGACTACAGTTGCATGCCACCACACCCAGCTAATTTTTGTATTTTTAGTAGAGACAGGGTTTCACTGTGTTGGCCAGGGTAGTCTTGAACTCCTGACCTCATGATACTTCAGCCTCCCAAAGTGCTGGGATTACAGGAATAAGCCACCACGCCTGGCTGAAATTATTATTTATTATTAAATCTAAACCTAACCTTGAGATATGTTGTAAGGAATCATAAACGTCTTTCTGTAAACCTACATCCCTCATGAACTGGGCATACAAGTTTTGATCCCTTCTAACTTAGAAACGCATGCACACTAGCATTAAAATAAAGGAACCTGGTCTTTGTGTGTTCTGTTTTGTGTTCTCTTGCTGTGCGAACTTACCTAAGTGTTATGGGTACCCCTGCTACCTAGTAACTGTGATCTGTTGCATGTGACCCTTTACAGGGGTCTAAAATACTGTATTTTTCCTCGTTCTATTCTCTGAATGCCTGCCTGGTTTTGAGTAAGAATATAACCTCAGCCAATGATAAGACTCACCATTCCTTACTTAACCCTGGCCAGTTAAGTAAGAAGATGAACTTACTATCTGCCCAAACTAATAAATAACCAAACCATAGCAGCTATAGAATGGCTCAATAAATAAATTTTAAAAAACAGTAAATTTTTAAAAGGAATAGTTATCCTGAAGTAATCTTTATTAATGACTATAATGTCTCGTGACTTAACAAATAGGTTCCTGGCCAATTTTGAATAAGTACATTCAAAGGGAAGGAAATGGCCCAAATCAGGGCAAACTATATCACAGTTTTAGTATTAGAATACCTGATTAGAGTCAGATGCAACAAACTTTGTCTCAGATGAGAACAAACTGTTCATTCTTATTATTTATTTGCAGAAATCAATGAAAGGTTGCTAAAATGTAAGCTGATCCACAAAGTATGAGAGAATCTTGCAAAGAATATGGCAGCTGAGATTTAATACAAAAAAAATTGAAACTTAGATAAGAAATTACCTAACCTTCTATTTTAGAAGCAAATCATAAAAGAGAAGATTGAAGTCTATAAGATGTCAACTTTTCAAATATTTTAAGTAAACAAATACATATCTTATTCTATTTTACATTAACATGTAGGTTTTGGATTTTTTTTTTAATTGAGAAGACCTATGTTTTGTAGGCAGCAATGAATCTCAAATTACTACTAGCCTAGTCAAGACTTAGTAAAATTTTAAATCATGTGAGCATCAGTAAAACACATATATGGAAGAGATAACAAATGATTTTAGTTGAGTCCTCAAATATAATTTACTTTAGAAGGCATATGAGTCTCATCAAAATCGTTGAAAATTGTATGAATTTAACATATTTTACCTGTTACCCTCACATCATCTTTCAGCTATATATCTGTGCTTTACAATCTCTGATTCATAATCTCTTCTGGTGAGGACACCTTTCAAAGATAACCCCAATTTCAAGACACTTCCAAAATATGCCCACATTTGACAATATGCCTCTGCAAAATGTATGAAGAAATTAGTCTAAGAAAATCTCAGGCAACTTTTCCTAATAGAGGAACAGAATTTTATGGATTTCATTATCACTTGAGTAAATCTTAAATTCTTAAATTTATTAGCACAAGAAAAAATAAATAAAGTGAAAATAATTTCCATATGTGTTTTCTAGAACTACTCTAAAAGTAATGTTTATGTGCCCAGTGAAGTGTGCCAGTTATTAAAAAATAATCACACAGGTAAATAAGTTTATTAACAGCTCAACAAAATTTGACATACATCTTGTATCTGAAACTTTCACTTGCACTATGGTGTGCATTTGATTTGCTTGTAACAGTTTTTTATTGTTACTAAAAGAAATATGCATATCCATGCTTCTTGGTAGATTTGCATACGTGTATAATTTCACTGTTTCCTCCAGCTATCCTCTTCTTACTAACACATAATCATGATTGTCAGTTTAAAACATGAGAATAACTATAACTCAAAAGCCCAAAGATAATCAATGTCCTTTCTATTCAAGGCATACATATAACCTTCGGTCATCATTGGCTTCAACAAACTTAAAATAGAATATTATATTTTGTTGAGTTAATTGTAACCTCACCCCTTCCGTTTTCAAATATTAAAACATTTTGCAATATTCATAAGTGACTATTAAACTGTATGGAAATAATAGTGAATGTACTTTTATTCTGTAAGTAAAACTTACTGGAAACTTTTCTCAATAATATCACCAAACTAGAATCACTGCAGTTGAGAACTGATGCCCTTGATTGGCATCTTGTCATCATAAACTCTTCGAATTTTATCCAACAAAAGTGAGCTGAATATCAACTGTCATCTTATTCATTGAAGTATCATTGTTTTGTTAATTATTATTTTGTAATCTTAGTTGTAACTGCTAAAGAAAATAGCTGTAATAACCCAAAAGTAGTTTAACTTGTCAGTTATTTATAAAAGTATTTTCCCCAAAACACTGATTAACATATTATTTGTATAGTTACTTAGAAATTTTAAAACATAAAAAAAGACTTTGAAAAGAATATAGTAAAATAAGTCTTAATTATGATCTATCTCATTCAGACTTTGTGTTTCATGTTCAATGTATAGAGGAACAAAGTTAGTAAATTCTAGAAAATGAAAATAAGTAGAATCTCGTGATATCTCCTACTGGTAGTAAGATATAAAGCAAACCTACATGGAAACTGAACAACCTGCTCCTGAGTGACTGCTGGGTAAATAACAAAATGAAGGCAGAAATAAAGACGTTCTTTGAAACCAATGAGAACGAAGACACAACATACCAGAATCTCTGGGACACATTTAAAGTAATGTGTAGAGGGAAATTTATAGCATTAAATGCCCACAAGAGAAAGCAGAAACAATCTAAAATTGACACCCTAACATCACAATTAAAAGAACTAGAGAGGCAAAAGCAAACAAATTCAAAAGCTAACAGAAGGCAAGAAGTAACCAAGATCACAGCAGAACTGAAGGAGATAGAGACACAAAAAAGCCCTTCAAAAAATCAATGAATCCAGGAGCTTTTTTTTTGAAAAGACCAACAAAATTGATAGATTGCCAATAAGACTAATGAAAAAGAAGAGAAAGGAAAATCAAATAGNAAAAAAAATTGAAACTTAGATAAGAAATTACCTAACCTTCTATTTTAGAAGCAAATCATAAAAAGAGAAGATTGAAGTCTATAAGATGTCAACTTTTTCAAATATTTTAAGTAAACAAATACATATCTTATTCTATTTTTACATTAACATGTAGGTTTTGGATTTTTTTTTTAATTGAGAAGACCTATGTTTTTGTAGGCAGCAATGAATCTCAAATTACTACTAGCCTAGTCAAGACTTAGTAAAATTTTAAATCATGTGAGCATCAGTAAAAACACATATATGGAAGAGATAACAAATGATTTTAGTTGAGTCCTCAAATATAATTTACTTTAGAAGGCATATGAGTCTCATCAAAATCGTTGAAAATTGTATGAATTTAACATATTTTACCTGTTACCCTCACATCATCTTTCAGCTATATATCTGTGCTTTACAATCTCTGATTCATAATCTCTTCTGGTGAGGACACCTTTCAAAGATAACCCCAATTTCAAGACACTTCCAAAAATATGCCCACATTTGACAATATGCCTCTGCAAAATGTATGAAGAAATTAGTCTAAGAAAATCTCAGGCAACTTTTCCTAATAGAGGAACAGAATTTTATGGATTTCATTATCACTTGAGTAAATCTTAAATTCTTAAATTTATTAGCACAAGAAAAAATAAATAAAGTGAAAATAATTTCCATATGTGTTTTCTAGAACTACTCTAAAAGTAATGTTTATGTGCCCAGTGAAGTGTGCCAGTTATTAAAAAATAATCACACAGGTAAATAAGTTTATTAACAGCTCAACAAAATTTGACATACATCTTGTATCTGAAACTTTCACTTGCACTATGGTGTGCATTTGATTTGCTTGTAACAGTTTTTTATTGTTACTAAAAGAAATATGCATATCCATGCTTCTTGGTAGATTTGCATACGTGTATAATTTCACTGTTTCCTCCAGCTATCCTCTTCTTACTAACACATAATCATGATTGTCAGTTTAAAACATGAGAATAACTATAACTCAAAAGCCCAAAGATAATCAATGTCCTTTCTATTCAAGGCATACATATAACCTTCGGTCATCATTGGCTTCAACAAACTTAAAATAGAATATTATATTTTGTTGAGTTAATTGTAACCTCACCCCTTCCGTTTTCAAATATTAAAACATTTTGCAATATTCATAAGTGACTATTAAACTGTATGGAAATAATAGTGAATGTACTTTTATTCTGTAAGTAAAAACTTACTGGAAACTTTTCTCAATAATATCACCAAACTAGAATCACTGCAGTTGAGAACTGATGCCCTTGATTGGCATCTTGTCATCATAAACTCTTCGAATTTTATCCAACAAAAGTGAGCTGAATATCAACTGTCATCTTATTCATTGAAGTATCATTGTTTTTGTTAATTATTATTTTGTAATCTTAGTTGTAACTGCTAAAGAAAAATAGCTGTAATAACCCAAAAGTAGTTTAACTTGTCAGTTATTTATAAAAGTATTTTCCCCAAAACACTGATTAACATATTATTTGTATAGTTACTTAGAAATTTTAAAACATAAAAAAAGACTTTGAAAAAGAATATAGTAAAATAAGTCTTAATTATGATCTATCTCATTCAGACTTTGTGTTTCATGTTCAATGTATAGAGGAACAAAGTTAGTAAATTCTAGAAAATGAAAATAAGTAGAATCTCGTGATATCTCCTACTGGTAGTAAGATATAAAGCAAACCTACATGGAAACTGAACAACCTGCTCCTGAGTGACTGCTGGGTAAATAACAAAATGAAGGCAGAAATAAAGACGTTCTTTGAAACCAATGAGAACGAAGACACAACATACCAGAATCTCTGGGACACATTTAAAGTAATGTGTAGAGGGAAATTTATAGCATTAAATGCCCACAAGAGAAAGCAGAAACAATCTAAAATTGACACCCTAACATCACAATTAAAAGAACTAGAGAGGCAAAAGCAAACAAATTCAAAAGCTAACAGAAGGCAAGAAGTAACCAAGATCACAGCAGAACTGAAGGAGATAGAGACACAAAAAAGCCCTTCAAAAAATCAATGAATCCAGGAGCTTTTTTTTTGAAAAGACCAACAAAATTGATAGATTGCCAATAAGACTAATGAAAAAGAAGAGAAAGGAAAATCAAATAGATGCAGTGCAAAATGATGAAGGGAATATCACCACCGATCCCACAGAAATGCAAACTACCAGCAGAGAATACTGTAAAAAACCCTACACAAATAAACTAGAAAATCTAGAAGAGATGGATAAATTCCTGGACACATACACCCACCCAAGACTAAACCAGGAAGAAGTTGAATCTCGGAATAGACCAATAACAGGCTCTGAAATTGAGGCAATAATTAATAGTCTACTAACCAAAAAAAAGTCAGGACCAGACGGAATCACAACCAAATTCTACCAGAGGTACAAAGAGGAGCTGGTACCATTCCTTCTGAAACTATTTCAATCAACAGAAAAAGAAGAAAATCCTCCCTAACTCATTTTATGAGGCTAGTATCATCCTGATACCAAAGCCTGGTAGAGACACAACAAAAAAAGAAAATTTTAGGCCAATATCCCTGATGAACATTGATGCGAAAATCCTCAATAAAATACTGGCAAACTGAATCCAACAGCACATCAAAAAGCTTATCCACCACGATCAAGTCAGCTTCATCCCTAGGATGCAAGGCTGGTTCAACATACATAAATCAATAAATGTAATCCATCAGATAAACAGAACCAATGACAAAAACCACATGATTATCTCAATAGATGCAGAAAAGGCCTTCAACAAAATTCAATAGCCCTTCATGCTAAAAACTCTCAATAAACTAGGTACTGATAGAGTGTATCTCAAAATAATAAGAGCTGTTAATGACAAGCCCACAGTCAATATCATACTGAATGGACAAAAACTGGAAGCATTCCCTTTGAAAACTGGCACAAGCCAAGGATGCCCTATCTCACCACACCTATTCAACATTATGTTAGAATTTCTGGCTCGGGCAATCAGGAATTAGGAAATTAGGAATTAATTAGGAAAACAGGAACTCAAATTGTTTCTGTTTGCAGGAAAAGAGGAAGTCAAATTGTCCCTGTTTGCAGATGACATGATTGCATATTTAGAAAACCCCATTGTCTCAGCTCGAAATCTCCTTAAGTTGATAAGCAACTTCAGCAAAGTCTCAGGATACAAAACCATTGTGCAAAAATCACAAGCATTCCTATACACCAATAATAGACAGAGAGCCAAATCATGAGTGAACTCCCATTCACAATTCCTGCAAAGAGAACAAAATACCTAGGAATCCAACTTACAAGGGATGTCAAGGACCTCTTCAAGGAGAACTACAAACCACTGCTCAACAAAATAAAAGAGGACACAAACAAATGGAAGAATATTCCATGCTCATGGGTAGGAAGAGTAAATATCGTGAAAATGGCCATATGCCAAGGTAATTTGTAGATTCAATGCTATTCCCATCATGCTACCACTGACTTGCTTCACAGAATTGGAAAAAACTACTTTAAAGTTCATATGGAACCAAAAATGAGCCTGCATAGCTGGACAGAGGGCAGGGACACAGGGCAGGGAACATCACACACTGGGGCCTGTCACGGGGTGGGGGGTTGGGAGATGGATAGTATTAGGAGAAACACCTAATGTAAATGATGAGTTGATGGGTGCAGCAAACCAACACAGTACATGTATACCTATGTAACAAACCTGCACGTTGTGCACATGTACCCTAGAACTTAAAGTATAATAATAATAAAATAGAAGTTGAGAGAACGACTTAAAAGCAACGGTAAGCAACATTTTATCAGTGAAAATGCTGCTGAGATTTTACAGCTATTGCTAGTAACACAAAGTAAAACAGTTAACATTGACAGAAGTTTAGCCACAAAAATATATGGGTTTGGGATAAACATCCACACGGCTGTTTGCCTAATATGATGATTAAATCAGCTTCTGCATGTGTGGTGAATGGCAGATGATAACAATACACTATGTCCACAACACTATTATACAAACAATCATCATCAATGATGGGACATCCACCAGTCCCTCACCAATTCTACCCAAATTGCTTAAACTACCAATAAAAATTAATTACCTGAAAGTTTTTCCATACTACCCTTCAATAAATATTGGTTTAAAACATGTGCATTTTAAATTTTCCATTTTAAGAAAATATTTGAAATGGAAAGTACAAAATCTATGTTCAATTTTTTTGAAACTGGAGAAAGAGATATCCTCATTATGTAGTCACAGAAAGCTTTACAAAATGACTTCTAGTCATGTAGAAAGCAGAATTTTTAAGATAATTTATGAACTTGGTTATCTTGCTAAGGAGATTCACAAGCAAAGTGTTAAATGTTCCCTGATTCCTTCTTGATGCTGATAGTAAAAGCAAGTAAATTGAGAGAAGAATTGTTTAACATAAGCAACCAGAACTGAACGATTCTGAAAAATTCAGTCTCTCCAAACGGGAAAAGCTACTGAAATTAAAACAGTGTGGTTTAAAGAAAAAGTCGAGTTCTCTTTGAGCAGTCTTTTGCTAAAACCTTAGAAATATCAAAAGGTCAAAGTATTCAGTCACAAAAGGACTCATTCAAGAGACTGAAGCTGTTCTGCTCAGATTCCTTCAATCAAATGAGAGAGCCTATAGGAGTATTAAGGACATTATCTCTCAGCTATCTCTGCAGGAGCCAAAGATAGAGAAGGAATTATCACGAAAATATATCTGGATGTGACTTTCATCAAATGAAGTATCCTAAAAGGGAAAGAGAGTAAATAAGAAAAATAAGTTGATGGATCCCCAACTGGCTGATCAGGAAGAAGGCTAATAAAACTACTCAACTATGAATGAGTTACCTTCATGAACAATGGAAGGGTTACTGAAAGGGTAGAACCTAGATGATGCAGCCAAGAGCCATAGAAAATTATCTCTAGGTCTTGAAACCAAATTAAGAAACCACATTTTTTCTGTTTCTGGTTGGATTTCACAACTGTTTTGCACATTAAGTCTGTTTTTTCTTCTATTCTCCCCCTTTTGAACTGAAATGACTGTAGGTTTAAACACATGACATTGCCATCACTGTATGTTGCAAATTTTGAGGACAGATAACTTGGCTGTCTAATTTCATGTGTCCACAGATGGAGAATAATTGTGTACTAGAGGTAGTTGGTGGATTTGGATGACTTCTATAACAAGGTTTTTGAAATTTGAACTGGCAATTTAGATGAGATTTCGTATTTTGTAGTGATGAGATGTGATTAGCTTTAGATAAGAGATTTTGCACAAGAGCTGACACTATGATGAGATGAGACTTGAGAACACTGGAATTGAATGGACATATTTTTCGTTTTGGAGGAATATGAATGCTTGGGAGCTAGAGAGTGGGCTATGGTAGGCAAAACGATAAGATGATTTGGATCCCTTCATGTGCATGCCCTGTGTAATCCACTCCTCTTGAGTATGAATAAACCTGTGAACCAGATGGGATATCACTCCTGTGATTAGGTTATGAACAAACAGACTTTGACTTCATTGTGATTGAGCCTTGCCTTAAAAGGCACTGGGAACTTCCTGAAGTTAGAGAGATGGGAGGCATGAAAGGATCTGTAAAGGGGGGACAATATAGCAAGTGTGGGTGGCCTTAGGATCTGAGTATCATCTCTGACCTCAGGACAACAAGAACTTAGTCCTTCAGTCGCAAAGAACTGAAGTCTGCCAAAACCCTCGGGTAGCTTATCGATGAATCTGTTCCTTTGGCCTCCACATAAGGACATAACAGACCAATATCTTAATTTTAGGCTTCTGAGCAGAGTACTAAGCCACTTTATACCTGGATTTCTGAGCTACAGAACTGTGAGCTGATGAATTACTGATGTCTTAGGCTGCTAACTTTGTGGTATGTGGTAATATGTTAAACATCAGTGGAAAACAAATACAGCATAGTATATCTTTCTCCATCTCTTTACTTTTAAACTGTTTTTCTATATATAGTGTGTTTCTGGTAGGCAACATAGGGTTGGTTCTTTTTAATCCAATATTACAGTCTTTTCCTTTTGATGGAGGTGTTAAGGTCATTAAATCATAATTTGATTATTATTTATTTAATTTTATTTATATTGTCTTGCTATTTGTTTTCTATTTGCCCCATCTGCTTTTCATTCTCCTTTTACTCTTTTTATGTCTCTTTTGGGTAATTGGGTAATTTTTATCATTGCATTTTATTTTATTTTTTGTAGGTTTACTAGTTATAATTTTTGTTTTGTTAATGATAGGTTTGTTTATATTCATAGTATATGCCTTTAACTTGTGACAGTCTACCCTGTAAATGATATTCTCATTTCTCATGTGGTGTAAATACCTTAAAATGGTTCACTTCCATCTGCTTCCTCCCTGCCACTGCGTATTTTTCATACAGTTTCCTTTGCATTTGCTTTAGAACACTGATTACATTGTTGTTCATACCCAGAGTTACCATGTTTGATGCTTCTTACTTCTCTGTGGAGATACATGTTGTCCTCTCATATCATTTCCCTTTTACCTGATGTAGGTCTTCAGCATTTTAGTGTGTTTGCTAGTGATGAAGACTTCCTGCTTTTGTACCTCTGAGAAAACCTTTATTTGCTTTTGTTTCTGCAAGACACTTTCACTGGGATAACATTGCACACTGACAGTCTTTGTATGTCCTTCCTTCCCTGTCATTTAACTTTCGTTGTTTCTGATGAGGAACCTGACATCATCCTTGACGTTTTTCTTCCATAACGTATGTGAATTTGGAGCTCTGGCTGCTCCATCATATATTTCAATGAATAGTTTGGGGCTACTTGATTATGATGAAATGAGTGTAACGTTCATGTTTCTTGAGCTTTGGGTTTACCAGTGTTCTCAAATTTGTGTCTTTTCCCTATATTTGGAAAGTTAGGAATCAGTTTTGTTTAAATGCATTTTTAAGACAGAGACACCTATATGTCACTTATGCAGGACAAAATAATTCGCTTTCAGAGTATTTAAATTCACAACAATGTGATAGTTATGAAGAAACCATTTCTTATTCACTAAATTAAAGGCCTGAATCAGTCCAGATTAAAAATTGTCCAACTCATTTTAGGTTAAAATAAAATATTGACCTATGTATATTCTGCCTTGACAGAAAATGCACAGATCTAAGTCAAAATATCAATTTTGACAGATTTAAAAACAAATTATCACAATTTCAATGTTCTCTGACAGCAGATTTTAGCCGATGAATAGAAGATGAAGGTAAATTGACATAACTGGAATTGCTTAATTTAATTAAACAAAAGATGCTGGGAGTATGCCAGGCCTAAAATAACCTGACAATTACAGGAGGAGGCACAATTAAAAATTAATGCCCATGAGCATTTTCTTCCCAAGAAGATGTTATCAGATTGAAAATTTTCAGTCGTTATTTATTAAAAATTGTTTTTATCTGTGCCTTTCTCCTATTGACGCAGGACTCTTTGGGTGCCACTTCACCAGCCTGAAAGCTCTGTGGCTGGCAGTGCCTCTGCTTGAGTTTTACTCACCACTGCTGGACTCTTGACCTGGCAGGCAGCACTCGGCTTGCACTACTGGCGCAGATCCCATGCCTGCTGAGGGTGAGCCAGGCTCGGAGTGGAGAGGGTTGTGTGAGTGAGTGAGCACAGGGTCCAGTCAGAGCGCACAGCCAGGAACAGCGGGGTAGGCAGCTCCAGGCGCTGGCACAGGTGCCGGCTCCGTGTGAGGCTGCGGCTGGATCAGGCATACCTCAAGCGGCTTCCGCATTGGGTGCCAGAGTCTGGATGAGGGGAACGCAGTGGAGCCTGAAAACTTGGAGACACCAGCAACTGTGGAGCCCCAAGGGCGTGTTACAGTGCGTCACAGCTCGTTCTTTTTTTTTTTTTTTTTTTTTTTTTTTTTTTTTTTTTTTTTTT
>NW_016806973.1:1069953-1075902 GCF_001698545.2 Rhinopithecus bieti | reverse complement strand
CCTCAAGGATCTAGAACTAGATGTACCATATGACCCAGCCATCCCACTACTCCCACCTATGAGTGAGAACATGCGGTGTTTGGTCTACAAAGACACATGCACACGTATGTTTATTGCGGCACTATTCACAATAGCAAAGACTTGGAATCAACCCAAATGTCCATCTGTGACAGACTGGATTAAGAAAATGTGGCACATATACACCATGGAATACTATGCAGCCATAAAAAAGGATGAGTTTGCATCCTTTGTAGGGACATGGATGCAGCTGGAAACCATCATTCTTAGCAAACTATCACAGCTCGTTCTTTACCGCTGTCTGCAGAATGACCAACAAGGGGGGTGTGTTTCAGCTCGCTCACGTTATAGCTCGTTTGATCCTGCCACCCAGCTCTGTCCCGTGGCTCCTGGGATAGCCTGGCCCTGCTGCCACTTCCCATCATGTGGGGCAGCCACCCAGCACCCATGGAGGGAAGGAGGGCTACATTGTTACAGCTTCTCTGGCATCCACTGTTTGGCAGATCTCAGGTTCTGTTCTGCATCCAAGAAGAACGAGGTTATGTGGATAAACCAGAGAGTGAGCAAGGTGGAGAAGAGTTTTGTTGAGCTACAGAGCAGCTTTCAGCAGAGAGGTGACCTAAAGTGGGTAGCCCCTACCTGAATAAACGTGGGGAGTCCCAACATGTGGCTGAGTCCCGGGTTTTTACGGGCTCAGAATGGAGAGTGTGTGCTGATTGGTCCATGGGCAGGCCTGGAAAATGCACCATTTGATTGGCTAAAAGGCATCGAAGAAGTTCCCACTGCAGGACGTGGACTCTATCCAGAACTGGCAGCCTGGTTTTCAGGCGTCAGGCTGTCTTCTGGCTGGAAGGTTGGGCTTCACTGGGGACCTGCCCCTTTCTGGCTGGGAATTTGTCTGCCTTCTACCATTATCTTCTGGGGACTAAAATTACATATATATTTTTCTGTTTGAGGTCATCTCACAGCTTACTTATGCTCTTTTCACCCTTTATATTTTTTTCTTTCTGAATTGTTCGTTATTAGAATAGCATCAACTACTGTGTCTCAATAATTTTACTAATATTTTCTTCTGCAATGTCTAACGAGTAGAAAAATGTTCATCACACATTTTGTAGTTTTCATTTCTCGAATTTTAATTTGGATCCTCTGCAGTCTTCATTTTCTGTTTTCAACATATCAAACATATATAATGCAGTTGCAATATTTGGTATAAGATCCTTGTCTTCTAACATCAGTTTCAGTATTTTGATTGTTTTTTCTCATCATAGAATTTATTTTTCTGCTTCTTGCCGTGTCTAATATTTTTTCATTGGATTTGAGGCATTGTATTTAATTTTTTTTTTAGGTACTGAATAGTTTTATTTTGGGACTCATTTAAGTTCTTTGGAACCACTTGATTCTCTCTGACTGTATTGTTAAGATTTATAAGGGTGTTGACCAGAATACCATTTAGTTTAGAGTTAATTACTGAGCCAATGCCTTGCGCATCATGAAGTTTTTCAGTTTGGAAAAAGAAACTGTTCCTGGACCTCTATATCATTGGCACTATTACCTGTAATTCAATTGAGATGTGTTCACCTCTCCATATTTGGGTAGTTTCCTCCTATGCATACACTGCTGAAATTTTGGTAGAGACCCTTCTCAGAGAGCTATGCAGTTCTCATTCCTGTCTGGTGCTTTGTCCTATGACCTCAAGCTTTCTTGATCTCCCTAAGGACTCAATTCCAACTACTATATCCCAAGAGTCCATTGGGTTTCATTTGAGTTTCTTCTCCCTGTCCTACAGCCTGGAAATTCTCTCAAGGCAATAAGCTGAGACAAACATAGGACTTGCTTCATTTGTTTCTTGTCTGTCAAGAATCACTGTCCTTCATTTGCTGATATTCGCCATCTTAAAACAACACTGTTTGAAATATTTTGCCCAGATTTGAGTTGTTCTTAACAGTTGACTATATTTGGTCTCTATATTCCATATTGACCAGAAGCAAATATGTTCACTAGGTTTTGATTTATAAGCTGTGAAAACATGTAATAAAATTAAAATGTATGTTGTCTTTAGACAATTTTTTTAAAAACTAACTTTGGTACCATATGACTGAATCATGCTTAAAATTTGAAATATATGCTTATTTGTTAAAATAAAAAAAGTTTAATTTGTTTGAGACATTTAATTTGTTTGGCATGATCATTTATTTTCTCATAAAATATGTATTAGTGCTTAATCATTTGAAGATGTATAGTCTTTCCTTTTGTAATGGTGGTTGTCTTAACAATGAATCTGTTGTTTCTGTTCATGAATACAGATACTCCTTGACTTATGATGGAGTTACGTTGCAATAAACCCATCGTAAGTTAAAAATACTGTAAGTCAAAAATGCATTTAATACACCTAACTTACAAATATCACATCTTTGCATAACCTATGATAAACATGCTCAGAAAACTTACATTAATATTTGGGCAAAATTATCTAACACAAACTTATTTTATAATAAAGTATTGAATATCTCATGCAATTTATTGAATAGTGAACTGAAAGCAAGCAACAGAATGACTGTATGGATATGCATGCAGATGACCTTCATACCATTGTAAAGTCAAAAAAATGTAAATTGAACCATTGTAACTGAGGAAGTCTGCACTTTATGATAATGTATAGATTTTGGAAAACTGTGTTGCAATTATGTTAAAACCAATTTGTACTAATCACTGGCACATTTGTATATTAATTGATTAAATACTTCACCTATATTTTTTTCCACAGAATTCATTTCATTTAAAATTTTAAGCTCAACTTTGAAAACTGTAAACTGTGGATTGAAATATTATAAAGAGTACTTTTTGCTTATTTTCCTTAAAAATATAAACCTATATCAAAATATATACATGACATGTGTGTGCTTTTATGTATAGACAGTCTGAACGCAAGACATTTTTATTTTACACTATATATTTTCTTTTATTCCACAAATCTTGTATTAATACTGAATATCAGTTGAATTCCCAAGACACTTTTTTATGTACCTGCAAATAAGAATTATCCTACCTGATCTTTTCAGAGTAATTTTAATAATGAAATAAATTTGACTTTGTTTAACCATTTCCAATCTTGAGAGCTTCAGAAATCTCGTGACAGAATGTGTCCATCCGTTTAGTATTTGGCAAGTTACAGTTTCCAAGTTTCTTGTTTCCCTTCTGAGACACATGAGAAAATGAGCTTTTACTTTGAATGAAACAGATTGTTTTGTTCATTGTACTTCTATTATGTTAATAAAAATTTCATTAGTCTATCCTTAGTGACTAATTGTGGCAATTAGTAGCAACAGTATTGGGTGGATGATTGTGTGACTGTGCCTGTAGTATATGTTTGTGATCTTTAAAGCTATGTGTTTCAATAAAGATGACAGCATGCAAGATCCCCAAAGTTTCCATTCTGAAAGTATTTTAACAATACAGCTTCTAAAACAACCTGCTAACTTTTCTGTTAATGCACCTATTGTTCTCTGACACAAGGAAAGTTGCACTCACATAAATTGAACTGAAAATGTGTAAGTCCTTCCTTAAAGTGAGAAAATAGCTTCCCCTCAAAATCATCAGCATAATAAAAATATTATATCATGAGATGAAAGTAATTCAGCAACTAATATTCTCTAAAGAGTTAGGCCAAGGTGTGTTTGACACATAATATGCTAGACATTTTGAAGAAAGTAATACAGTTCTTGACTTAACCAGAGTATAGCTAGCCACCTTCAGTGCTCAACTTCACTGAAATATCACCCATCTATCAAGGAACCTGATGCATAGTGGGCAAAGTTTAATATGTTTCAGATATGGAAGGGAATCTAAAGTAGTGAGGGGACAAGTGCAAGTTATAAGACATAGAATGAATATTGTTTTGTGTCACTAAGTGAAAAGCCAAATATACACTATGAGATTTATGACATAAGCCAAAAACAAGAAAACATTTGTAGACCTGAACATCAATATTTTCTTCAACTATGTGAGCCAATGAAAGAGAAACCCTGAAGAGTTATATGAAATTCACAGCTCAAAAGGGCCAATGGTAACAGTAATCTTTTAAATAACTCTATAAAATGTACAATTCAGGTGAAAGACAGGCCATGGACGTAGACCACACATTCTATCTCTGTCACCAGATAAGTTAGTTTTCTACCCCAATATACTTATCTGAGGTTATATATACACATTAATTTAGCAAAGAAGGGAGTGGCCATTCAGGGAACAAATCTATAACGAGGAAGAAATTTCTCTGATAAAAGGTCCTGACAGTAGCTTTACAAATACAAAACTGATGACTGCTATCACTCTGCTAACTTTCCGTTATTACAGCTGTTTTGATAGATATGTTATCTTCAGCTATGAAACATAAATTTTATGTCAAGCAAGATAATGTCTGTTAGTGACAACCTAGCCATATTTCAAAAACTGTTGCTGTAGTGCTGGCAATGAAATGTTTAACTCTAGTAACTCTTTTAAGTGATATGGTCCAGGCCAGTCAGTGGAGTATGTCCAAGGGGCTTGCAACTTTCATAGCAACCATCCCTTGATGACATGTTACCTCTCACTCATGAGAAGCTGTGGATAGAGACAGAAAAATCAAGGAAACTGTAGCAAAGTAAACCTCTGACTGCTTAATAGGGGCAGTAGCATAGCGTTTTTGTTTTGTTTTGTTTTGTTTTCAGCTTTGGCATTAATTACAGAGATAAAGAGAGGAAAACTATTAAAGATACACTAGGATTCTTCATTTTAGCAGTTGTGTTTTCTGAATACAATAAGCAATGAGCGATATGTTTAAATACCAGGGTTCTTCATTTTAGTAGTTGTGTTTTCTGAATACAATATGCAGTGAGCGATATGTTTTAAATACCATAACCTAATGACCCCTTTGCACACTCACACCCCTTACAGGAGGGGGAGCGTGAGACTGGCAGGTACAGGAGCTGAGTGCTTTGGGCCTCCAGCCCCACGGTAGCATGTAGGGGTGAGTGTCTGTGACTCCCAAAGCCCACGTGGGTGTGCCCTGTCTTACCGTGTGCTTTTTTAGCTTTGCCATCCACAGACCATTGAGTGGTGGAGGTGGAGCTCGTTAGGATGGATGGGGAGCTGGAGGGGGATGGAGTGGAAAGACAATCTTCCCTAGGAATTTGGCTGTCTGGGGCCGCTCTCCTCTCTGACTGCGCCCAAGCAAGCTCCTGTCCGCATTCAGATGCTCTTTCTCTTCTTTCTGCTGTACCACTCTGCTGTTCTTCGGCTCTTCTGTTTGTCTCCTTCTCATCTGCTTCTGGAGCCTGGGTCTGGGGTTTATATGAGTACAGGATGGGGGTCATGACAGACCAAAAGGTAGCTTTTGGGAACAAAAGCGGGAATGTCTGTTTTCATTTAGGGCCACAGGTTTCCAGGCTTGAAGGCGGGGCCTTTGCCAGGGAACCGCCCTCTTCAACCCAGTATTTCCCTGTCGCCTGTCCATATCAATTGCTGGGAGAATTAATTTTGAATTTAATAGCTTTTCTGAAGCCTGTGAGTCCTTCTAGCCAGTCACTGAGCCTTCGTGTTGTATTGAGAATCCCTGAAACCCTATGCAATTTTAATTTTTTTCTTCTACACAATTGAAAATTTTAATTACTTTTAAAGGAATGGGTTTTACATTTATTCATTCATTAATAAATTATTATTGAGTGCCTTCTATGTATCAGTCTTATTTTAGGTTGTAGAAATACTACAAAGTATGAAATAAAATTTTTATCTTTAATATCCATTCAAAACACAGAATAACAAAGGAAACAAATTAAAATAATATTCTCATATAATTTGTATTTTACCAAATAAATAGACTTTGACGGTGTGAAGAATTTATAAAGTTATTGGAGAGAACTGATCCCCTTAAGGAATTTTTTTTTTTTTTTTTTT